>NC_044982.1:48694426-48995911 GCF_008728515.1 Papio anubis | reverse complement strand
TTCCTATTTCTCCACATCTTCTCCAGCATCTGTTGTTTCCTGACTTTTTAATGATCACCATTCTAACTGGCGTGAGATGGTATCTCATTGTGGTTTTGATTTGTATTTCTCTAATGACCAGTGATGATCCTTTTTTTTTCATGTTTGTTGGCTGCATAAATGTCTTCTTTGGAGAAATGTCTGTTCATATCCTTCGCCCACTTTTTGATGGGGCTGTTTGTTTTTTTTCTTGTAAATTTGTTTAAGTTCTTTGTAGATTTGGGATATTAGCACTTTGTCAGATGGATAGATTGCAAAATTTTTCTTTTTTTTTTTTTTTTTTTTTTTTTTTTGAGACGGAGTCTGGCTCTGTCGCCCAGGCTGGAGTGCAGTGGCCGGATCTCAGCTCACTGCAAGCTCCGCCTCCCGGGTTTACGCCATTCTCCTGCCTCAGCCTCCCGAGTAGCTGGGACTACAGGCGCCTGCCACCTCGCCCGGCTAGTTTTTTTTTGTATTTTTCAGTAGAGACGGGGTTTCACCGTGTTAGCCAGGATGGTCTCGATCTCCTGACCTCGTGATCCGCCCGTCTCGGCCTCCCAAAGTGCTGGGATTACAGGCTTGAGCCACCGCGCCCGGCCAGATTGCAAAATTTTTCTCCCATTCTATAGGTTACCTGTTCACTCTGATGATAGTTTCTTTTGCGGTGCAGAAGGTCTTTAGTTTAATTAGATCCCATTTGTCAATTTTGGCTTTTGTTGACATTGCTTTTGGTGTTTCAGATGTGAAGTCTTTGCCCATGCCTATGTCCTGAATGGTATTGCCTAGGTTTTCTTCTGGATTTTTATGGTTTTAGGTCTTACATTTAAGTCTTTAATCCATCTTGAGTTAATTTTTGTATAAAGTGTAAGGAAGGGGTCCAGTTTCAGTTTTCTACGTATGGCTTGCCAGTTTTCCCAATACCTCTTATTAAATAGGGAATCCTTTCCCCATTGCTTGTTTTTGCCAGATTTGTCAAAGATCAGATGGTTATAGATGTGTGGTGTTATTTCTGAGGCCTCTGTTCTGTTCCATTGGTCTATATATCTGTTTTGGTACCAGTACCACGCTGTTTTGGTTACTGTAGCCTTGTGGTATAGTTTAAAGTCAGGTAGCATGATGCCTCCAGCCTTGTTCTTTTTGCTTAGGATTGTATTGGCTATGCAGGCTCTTTTTAGGTTTCATATGAAGTTTAAAGTAGTTTTTTCTAATTCTGTGAAGAAAGTCAATGGTAGCTTGATGGGGATAGCATTGAATCTGTAAATTACTTTGGGCAGTATGGCCATTTTCACGTTATTGATTCTTCCTATCCATGAGCATGGAATGTTCTTCCATTTGTTTGTGTCCTCTCTTATTTCCTTGAGCAGTGGTTTGTAGGTCTCCTTCAAGAGGTCCTTCCCATCCCTTGTAAGTTGTATTTCTAGGTATTTTATTCTCTTTGTAGCAATTATGAATGGAAGTTCATTCATGATTTGGCTCTCTGTTTGTCTGTTCTTGGTGTATAGGAATGCTTGTCATTTTTACACATTGATTTCGTATCCTGAGACTGTGCTGAAGTTGCTTATCAGCTTAAGAAGATTTTGGGCTGAGATGGTGGGGTTTTCTAAATATACAATTATGTCGTCTACAAACAGAGACAACATGACTTCCTCTTTTCCTTTTTGAATATGATTTATTTCTTTCTCTTGCCTGGTTGCCCTGGCCAGAAGTTAGAACAATACTATGTTGAATAGGAGTGGTGAGAGAGGGCATCCTTGTCTTGTGCCGATTTTCAAAGGGAATGCTTCCAGGTTTTGCCCATTCAATATGTTATTGGCTGTGGATTTGTCATAAATAGCTCTTATAATTTTGAGATATGTTCCATCAATACCCAGTTTATTGAGAGCTTTTAGAATGAAGGGCTATTGAATTTTGTCAAAGGCCTTTTCTGAATCTATTGAGATAATCATGTGGTTTTTGTCATTAGTTCTGTTTATGTGATGGATTACATTTATTGATTTGCATATTTTGAACCAGCCTTGCATCCCAGGGATGAAGCCAACTTGATCGTGATGGATAAGCTTTTTGATGTGCTGCTGAATTAGGTTTGTGAGTATTTTATTGAGGATTTTCACATCAATGTTCATCAGGGATATTGGCCTGAAATTTCCTTTTTTTGTTATGTCTCTGCCAGGTTTTGGTATCAGGATGATGCTGGCCTCGTACAATGAGTTAGGGAGGAGTCTCTCTTTTTCTATTGTTTGGAATAGTTTCAGAAGGAATGGTACCAGCTCCTCTTTGTGTCTCTGGTAGAATTCAGCTGTGAATCCGTCTGGTCCTGGAGTTTTTTTGGTTGGTAAGCTATTAATTCCTGCCTCAGTTTCAGAACTTGTTATTGATATATTCAGGAATTCACCTTCCTCGTGGTATAGTTTTGGGAGGGGGTATGTGTCCAGGAATTTATGCATGTCTTCTAGATTTTCTGGTTGATTTGCATAGAGGTGTTTATAGTATTCTCTGTGGGATCAGTGGTGATATCCCCTTTATCATTTTTTACTGTGTCTATTTGATTCTTTTCTCTCTTCTTCTTTATTAGTCTGGCTATTTTTTTTAATCTTTTCAAAAAACCAACTCCTGGATTCATTGAATTTTTTGAAGGGTTCGTCATGTCTCTATCTCGTTCAGTTCTGCTCTGATCTTAGTTATTTCTTGTCTTCTGCTAGCTTTTGAATTTGTTTGCTCTTGCTTCTCTAGTTCTTTTAATTGTGATGTTAAGGTGTTGATTTTAGATCTTTCCTGCTTTCTCTTGTGGGCATTTATTGCTATAAATTTCCCTCTAAACACTGCTTTGGCTGTGTTCCAGATATTCTGGTATGTTGTATCTTTGTTCTGATTGGTTCAAAGAACATCTTTGTTTCTGCCTTAATTTTGTTACCCAGTAGTCAATCAGGAGCAGGTTGTTCAATTTCCATGTAGTTTTGTGGTTTTGAGTGAGTTTCTTAATCCTGAGTTCTAATTTGATTGCATTGTGGTCTGAGGGACTGTTATGATTTCCATTCTTTTGGATTTGCTGAGGGGTGTTTTACTTCCAATTATGTGGTCGATTTTAGAATAAGTGTGATGTGGTTCTGAGAAGAATGTATTTTCTGTTGATTTGGGTGGAGAGTTCTGTAGATGTGTATTAGGTTCACTTGGTCCAGAGCTGGGTTCAAATCTTGAATATCCTTGTTAATTTTCTGTCTTGTTAATCTGTCTAATATTGACAGTGTGGTGTTAAAGTCTCCCACTATCATTGTTAGGAGTCTAAGAGTCTTTGTAGGTCTCCAAGAACTTGATTTGTGAATCTGGGTGTTCCTGTATTGGGTGCATATAGTTAGCTCTTCTCGTTACATTGATCCCTTTACCATTATGTAATGCCCTTCTTTTTCCCTTTTGATCTTTGTTGGTTTAAAGTCTGTTTTATCAGAGACTAGGATTGCAACCCCTGCTTTTTTTTTTCTTTACATTTGCTTGGTAAATATTCCTCCATCCTTTTATTTTGAGCCTATGTGTTTCTTTGCACGTGAGACGGGTCTTCTGCATACAGCACACTGATGGGTCTTGATTCTTTATCCAATTTGCCAGTCTGTGTCTTTTAATTGGGGCATTTAGCCCATTTACATTTAAGATTAATATTATATGTGAATTTGATCCTGTCATTATGATGCCAGCTGGTTATTTTGCCCATTAGTTAATGCAGTTTCTTCATAGTGTCAATGGTCTTTACAATTTGGTATGTTCTTGCAGTTCTGGTACTATTTTTTCCTTTCCATGTTTAGTGCTTCCTTCAGAAGCTCTTGTAAGGCAGGCCTGGTGATTACAAAATCTCTCAGCATTTGCTTGTCTATAAAGGATTTTATGTCTCTTTCACTTATGAAGCTTAGTTTGGCTGGATATGAAATTCTGGGTTGAAAATTCTTTAGGAATGTTGAATATTGGCCCCCACCTCTTTTGGCTTCTGGGGTTTCTGCAGAGAGATCTGCTGTTAGTCTGATGGGCTTCATTTCGTGGGTATCCTGACCTTTCTCTCTGGCTGCCCTTAACATTTTTTCCTTCATTTCAACCTTGGTGAATCTGATGTGTATTGAGGTTGCTCTTCTCGAGTAGTGTCTTTGTGGTGTTCTCTGTATTTTCTGAAGTTGAATGTTGGCTTGCCTTGCTAGGTTGGGGAAGTTCTCCTGAATAATATCCTGAAGAGCGTTTTCCAACTTGGTTCCATTCTCCCTGTCACTTTAAAGTATACCAATCAAACATAGATTTGGTGTTTTCACATAGTCCTATATTTCTTCGCATCTTTGTTCATTGCTTTTCATTCTTTTTTCTCTTGTTTTCTTTCATTAAGTTGATCTTCAATCTCTGATATCCTTTCTTCTGCTTGATTGATTCAGCTATTGATACTTTTGTATGCTTCACAAAGTTCTTCTCATGCTGTGTTTTTCAGCTTCATTGGGTCATTCATGTTCTTCTCTAAACTGGTTATTCTTGTTATCAATTCCTCTAGCCTTTTTTCAAGGTTCTTAACTCCCTTGCATTGGGTTAGAACATGCTCCTTTAGCTTGGACATGTTTATTACCCACCTTCTGAAGCCTACTTCTGTGAATTCATCAAACTCATTCTCTGTCCAGTTTTGTTCCCTTGACAGCAAGGAGTGGTGATCCTTTGGAGGAGAAGGGGTATTCTGGTTTTTGGAATTTTCAGCCTTTTTGTGCTGGTTTCTCTCCACATTCATGGATTTATCTACCTTTGGTCTTTGATGTTGGTGATCTTTGAATGGGGTCTCTGAATGGACATGCTATTCCTTTTTGTTCTTTAGTTGTCCTTCTAACAGGCCCCTCTGCTGCAGGTCTGCTGGAATTTGCTGGAGGTCCACTCCAGACCGTGTTTGCCTGGGCATCACCAGTGGATGCTGCAGTACAACAAAGAATGCTGCCTGTTGTTTCCTCTGGAAACTTAGTCCCAGAGAGGCACCCGATAGATGCCAGCCAGAGCTCTCCTGTATGAGGTGTCTGTCAGCCCCTACTGGGAGGTGTCTCCTAGTCAGGATACATGGGGGTCAGGGACCCACTTGAGGAGGCAGTCTGACCCTTAGCAGTGCTCTAGTGTTGTGCTGGGAGATCTGCTGCTCTCTTCAGAGCCTTCAGGCAGGGACGTTTTACGTTGGCTGGAGCTGCGCCCACAGCTGCCCCTTTCTCAAGGTGCTCTGTCTTAGGGAGATGGAGGTGTTATCTGTAAGCCTCTGACTGGGGCTGCTGCCTTTTTTCCCAGAGATCCCCTGCCTAGAGAGGAGGAATCTAGAGAGGCAATCTGGCCTCAGCAGCCTTGCTGAGCTGCACTGGGCTCTGCCCAGTTTGAACTTCCTGGCAGCTTTGTTTACTGCCTCCTCAAGCCTCAGCAAGGGCGGATGCCCCTCCCCCCACCAAGCTTGAGCATCCCAGGTTGACCTCAGATTGCTGCTCTGATGGCAGTGAGAATTTCAAGCCAGTGGATCTTAGTTTGCTGGGCTCCATGGGGGTAGGACCCGCCAAACCATACCACTTGGCTCCCTGGCTTCAGCCCGCTTTCCATGGGAGTGAATGGTTCTGTCTTGTTGGCATTCCAGGCACCACTGGGGTATGGGGGAAAAAAAAAAAACCTGCAGCTAACTTGGTGTCTACCCAAATTGCCACCCAGTTTTGTGCCTGAAACCCAGGGCTCTGGTGGCATAGAGGGAATCTCCTGGTCTGCAGGTTGCAAAGACCATGGGAAAAGTGTAGTATCTGGGCTGGAGTCCACCATTCCTCAGGCACAGTCCCTCATCGCTTCCCTTGGGTAAGGGAGAGAATTCCCGCACCCCTTGAGCTTCCCAGGTGGGATGACACCCCACCATGCTTCAGCTCACCCTCCATGGGCTGTACCCACATCCAAGCAGTCCCAATGAGATGAGCTGGGTACCTCAGTTGGAAATGCAGAAATCACCCAACTTCTGCACTGATCTTGCTGGGAGCTGCAGACTGGAGCTGCTCCTATTCAGCCATCTTGCCAGCCCCTTCTGGTTCATTTTTATTTTACACAATTAAACCTTGGAACTAATGAGAGTTTTGGGAAGGAGAAAGTCAGAATGGCCTATGAGTTTATAGACTAGGTTAACAATGAAAAATACTGTTCATTTGACAAGAAGAACTGTCAAATTGATGAAAGGATGACAAGATACACAGAGACTTACAAACTAGGAGAAAATTGTTTCTAATTATTCCTGGAGTAGGGAAACAGGCATTTACTGAATATTCTACTATGAATATGAACAGGGACATCGTACCTGGGATCTAACTGATACTCAATAAAACTCTGCTAAGTGAGTGAATGCATGAATCAGTGAATGAATGACCTGTTGACTCATTCTTCTTTTCTATCTAAACAGGACTGAACTCATTCTCTTTTTTTCCTCTCTTCTGGTTTGAAAGTTGTACATACTTTTTATATTCATTTAGTGGTTGCCCTTACCTTTGATTTACCTTAGATACAGGAAAATATGTCTCCTTAAATTTGATTCCAAGTATCCATTATTCCTTACCCCTACCCCTAAAGAGGATGCCACTGTAACAATCTTATTTTTCCCTAAGATAGGTAGATTTTTCTATGATGCAAATGAGGCTGAAGTTCAGGGCCCCTTACTTGCATGCTCCAACATTTTAGTACGTATTTACCAAGTATGAAGTTAATTATTTTTTCCATCCACCTTTCATGAGGAGGTGCAATATACATGTAAAGAGCTATGATTTTTTTCCATTTATATAGGTAGAAATCTGGAAAATATACATGGGAATGGATATTGAGAGTATGTGATTAAGGTAGAAGAAATATGAAATTTAAAAATCATTGAAAGCAGAGCTGAGGTTTCTGAAAGAGAGGGAGGGTGGGAGAAAGAGAAAGTGAGAGGACAGGGAGGAAGGGAAGAGGGGACCAGAAGGGAGGAGGAGAGGAGAGACTGCCACTGTGGGTAACCACTTTGCCCATGCCCATCGGTTCCAGCCTACCCTGATCTTCCCTTTCTTTCCTATGGATTTCAACCTTGCTTAGCCAGACCCCACATTGTGTAAGCCCATTCCTTGTTTCTTTAAAAAGAAGCTCTTAATATGTTATTTCCTACTGGTTCTGTTTCTTGAGTTGAACCCTACTATTCAACCTGTCACCTCATTTCAAAGCACAGTTTTTCTTTTTTTTTTTCATAGTGATTTTCTATTTTCTTTTTTCTTTCTTTTTTTTTTAATTTTTTATTATTATTATACTTTAAGTTCTAGGGTACATGTGCATAACGTGCAGGTTTGTTACATATGTATACTTGTGCCATGTTGCTGTGCTGCACCCATCAACTCGTCAGCACCCAACTACTCGTCATTTACATCAGGTATAACTCCCAATGCAATCCCTCCCCCCTCCCCCCTCCCCATAAAAGGCCCCGGTGTGTGATGTCCCCCTTCCCGAGTCCAAGTGATCTCATTGTTCAGTTCCCACCTATGAGTGAGAACATGCGGTGTTTGGTTTTCTGTTCTTGTGATAGTTTGCTAAGAATGATGGTTTCCAGCTGCATCCATGTCCCTACAAAGGACACAAACTCATCCTTTTTTATGGCTGCATAGTATTCCATGGTGTATATGTGCCACATTTTCTTAATCCAATCTGTCACTGATGGACATTTGGGTTGATTCCAAGTCTTTGCTATGGTGAATAGTGCCGCAATGAACATACGTGAAAGCACAGTTTTTCATACTGTTTCACACTGTTTCATTCGCCTTATGGTTCTCTTCTATTCTTTGATTTTTCTCTTTGAACATGTTGAAAGTCTTTATTGGGGAGTTTCTCAAAAACTATTCCCTTATTGAGAGTTTTTTTTTTTTTTTTTTTTTTTAATTGCAAATTCTCTCATTTGCTGAATCAATACCTCCTTTTTGGTGTAGTGTGTAAGTTTTGAGTACGAACTTGGCAGCAGTTTTTCTCAACTGGGCCACAGTGGCATCCTTTTATTGAATTGTCTCTACACAGAAGTTTAACCAGGGGACCAATGAGTTGTCACCAGCTCAGGACCACTTTTTATTGGCCTTGAATGCTTGCATTTTGCAGGGGGTGTGAATTCAGATTACTCACTCATGTGAGATGCAAACTTGGTTTCCAATATTTATGATGACTCTCATTTCATTCACAGAGTCCCAAGCAAATGGAAATATTCCTTCCTTTTTGTTTGGACCAGTAGACAGAGTATTTCTATTTGGCATTTCTGAATGGAGTGCCCACTTAGTGACTCCCAGTTTTATTCGGGTAGCTTGGTTCTAGGTCCAAGCATACATGGAAACTGGGACTGGAATCCCCTTCTCAGATCTTTTAAGATCTCAGCCCAAGTTATGAGCTAATATGATACTTGGTGAGCTGTTTGGATCCAACTTTTTTTTTCACACCTTTAACTTTTAGTTCATTATTTCTGGCACCTGAAGATTTCTCTTTCTTGGTTTCAAGCCTATTGCAATGTAGTGTTGGAAGAATAGGGAGAGTTCCTACCTCAATTTAATCTACCATATCAGCTAGAAATGGCCCTAAGTGTAGTTTAAGGAAAATTACAATACTACCTTTTTTTTTTTTTTAAAGAAAAATGACTTTTGCCAGCTCAGAATTGTATATATGACTCCAACACATCCTTAATACAGTTAATGTTCTTTTACATCTAGAGTCTAGAAATAGATAATATCCCATTTATCTTATTTTTTCTTTTTTTTTTTTTTTTGAGAAGGAGTCTCACTGTGTCACTCAGGCTGGAGTGCAGTGATAAGATCACGGTTTATTGCATCCTCAACCTCCTGAACTCAAGCAATCCTTCTGCCTCAGTCTCCCAAATAGCTGGGGGACCAGAGGCACATGCCATCATGGCCAGCTAATTTCTAAAATTTTCTTTATTTTGAAATATCATTTTAAAGATTTCCTTGGGGAAACCTCTCCTTATTCTCATGGAGAGTCTGCCTCCTTCTCCTCACACAGCATTCTTTTCATCCAGAATTTACTCATTACCCTCAGACAATAAAAAATAAAGATTTTTTTCTGTAGTGAGTATAATCTTTCTCTTGCTTCTAGTGCCCATTCTCTTTGAAACTATGAATGAGAGGGATCAGTGTTCTGGGAATTTGAAGAACTTTTGATCAATTTTATCCTTACTGGGGAGGTCAATTTTGATTCAATTTCACCCTTTGAGTACCTTGTAGTCTAATTTTCTTTCTTTTTCTCTTTGCTTATAAAGGCAATGGCAGGGGAGCGGATGTTGAGAAAACTAGAGATTATGACAGGAGCTGCTTCTATTTCTTACCCCCTATAGAACCCTTCCCTCTGTACTTACCTGGAAATGAATCCTCTCTTGCTGAATGCAGCTTATCAAGATATGAGTGAATCAGTAGCCTTGAGTCTTGGAGATTTTTTGTGTCTTCTGTTTGTCCCCAAAGACCATCACTTACAAAGCCCATGGTGTTAGGTGAACCCTTAGACTGCAGCACAAAGCTAGGAAGGAGATACTCTTGGTAAAATGAATTGTACAGGGTATGCTGGCTAAGGTTTAACCATCATAGCTAAAAAGGGCCAGTTGTCTTTCAGACACTTCATCTGAGGGCTTCTCACCTCTCCTTTACTATAGTAAGGACTTGAATTGACCCCTCCCCTTTCTATCCACTGATGGGTCCCAGAGAAAGATACCAGATGACTTATAACTCATATGAAGGTAAGACACAGGAGTGGCAGAACCTAGAAGAGGAGGAAAAGGGGTTAAAAGGGTCGGGGATCTGGGGGTCGTTGGGGAGGTAGACGGTATGAGGGGGAGGGAAGAAGGAGAATCTTATGATGGGAGTTAGCTGAAAGGGTATCCTCAAGAGACTAGGACCGAGATCCTGTACCAAGCAGAGAGCTTGGAAACATACTGAACAGACTAGAGATCATCCTGTGGCCTTGACATAGTTAGGAAATTTTTATTGGATTAGAAGTAAAGACAGCCTGAATATTCTCTAGGAGTGTGTGTATGCTTAACTGGCTGGCAGTAAGACTTTTGTTTTAGGTTTAATTACCTCTCCTTTTACACTAAAGAACATAGTAGCAGAATTATAGTTGAAATGTCATATATCAGAGTAAAAACAGCCATAGAGCTGGAAGGTTCTAAGTCAATCACATTGCTTCTGATATCAAGTCCACTTGATTCTCTCTAGCCCTACCATCAACCACAAGAAGACAGGTTTCATGGATATGAGCAACTAGAATGGAGCCATTCTCATGCTTTATTAACTCGCTGCACCTCCTAGCAGTGTCGTGAATAATTTGTGCTTACTTAACACACAAGAGAAAAAATGCAACAGCTTATTTTCAATCAGCCAAACCCAAAAATGACTTTTGGCCAGTCAGCTATTATTTGATCCATTGACCCCTCAGTTAAACATGCACATGGATTAAAAGATAGTTGATGGTGAAATCAAATTGGAATGTTTCATGAATTAAGGCATCCACATGAATGAAAAATGACTTTTTTGGCCAGTCAGCTATTATTTGATCAATTGACCCCTCAGTTAAACATGCACTTGGGTTAAAAGATAATTGATGGCGAAATCAAATTGGAATGTTTCATGAATCAAGGCATCCACACTGATGAAAAACATTTGCTTCACAAATTGCAAAACTTTCATAAATTGCTACTGTGCAAATGAGTACTTTAAAAATGGTGCTGTGGATTCTAGACAAATTCTCAACTTTTCTGTATTTTAGTTTTATAAGTGGTGTGCTTTTGTAGGGAAATGGTGCTTCACTTACATTGCTGGGCATGGAATTTCCTTGGTTTATCTGTAAAGCAAACTCTTGTTCTACTTTCTCATCCAGTTAAGAAAAAAGGCAGTAAAAGAACAATGATCAGAGGGAAAATAACCAGGATATCTGCTTATCAATTTGCCACTTTTTAGAAACACTGGCCCTTAAATTCAATAACGACATGATTCACTAATTTTGGAAGAGAGAACAAATACTTATCTATATCTTTTGTGAAAAGTAATGCCCTTGCTCAGGATGAGGTGAAAAGTTAACTCAAAGGAAAAGAGAAGTGGATCAGGAGTCAGCCTGGGTTTAGCCCAAAGACTGACCACAAGTTAATGCACAATCTCGGGCAGACCAGTTAACTCCTGTGGGTTTAGACTTTCTCACATGTAAGGTAAGGCGGCTGGCTCAGATAAGGTCTAAGATCCTTTCCCACTCTGACATTTTATAGTACCTTACCAATGATGCTCCTGATCTTTCTCAACACTCAAAGCTGTGAGTCTGGGACTAGACTTTGTGTGTTTGTGTGTGTGTGTGTGTGTGTACCCTTCATGACAAGATGGCATAACCTCACTGTGACAGGCAGTTTTTAAGATAATCCCTGGTGATCTCTGCCTCCTGATGTCCACATTCTTGTATCATACACCCCCTGCCTTGAGTGTGGGCTGCACTTACTGAGTCATTTCTAACAAACAGAATGCAGTAAAAATAATGGGATACACTTTTTGAGATTAGGTTACCAAAAAACTGTGACTTCTGTCTTTCTTATCTTTCTTTCTCACTGGCTCTGAGAAAAGCCAACTAGCATGTTGTTAGCTGCCCTAGGAGAGATTCATATGTGACAAGGAACCAATGTCTCTCTCCAACAGACAGTAAGAACATGAGGTCAACCGGCAACCATGTGAGAGAACTTGGAGGCAGATTCTCTGAAGCCACACCAGGATTCCTGACCACAAAGTCTCTGACATGAGAAATGTATGTGTTTTTTGTTGTTGTTTGTTTGTTTTGTACTATAAGTTCTGGGATATATGTGCAGAACGTACAGATCTGTTACATAGTATACACAGGCCATGGTGGCTTGCCGCACCCATTAACCAGTAGTCTACATTAGGTATTTCTCCTAATGCTATCCCTCCCCTAGTACCCCACCCACTAACAGGCCCCAGTGTGTGATGTTCCCCTCTTTGTGTCCATGTGTTCTCATTGTTCAACTCCCAATTATGAGTGAGAACATGCGGTGTTTGATTTTCTGTTCCTGTGTTAGTTTGCTGAGAGTGATGATTTCCAGCTTCATCCATGTCCCTGCAAAGGACAGGAACTCATCCTTTTTTATGGCTGCTTAGTATTCCATGGTATATATGTGCCACATTTTATTTATCCAGTCTATCATTGATGGGCATTTGGGTTGGTTCCAAGTCTTTGCTATTGTGAATAGTGCCGCAGTAAATATACATGTGCATGTGTCTTTATAGTAGAATGAGTTATAATCCTTTGGATATATACCCAATAATAGGATGACTGGGTCAAATGGTATTTCTAGTTCTAGATCCTTGAGGAATCACCACACTGTCTTTCACAATAGTTGAACTAATTTACACTCCCACCAACAGTGTAAAAGCATTCCTATTTCTCCACATCCTCTCCAGCATCTGTTGTTTCCTGACTTTTTAATGATCCTCATTCTAACTGGCGTGAGATGGTATCTCATTGTGGTTTTGATTTGCATTTCTCTAATGACCAGTGATGATCTTTTTTCATACGTTTGTTGGCTGCATAAATGTTTTCTTTTGAGAAGTGTCTGGTCATATCTTTTGCTCAGTTTTTGATGGAGTTTTTTTTTTTTCTTGTTAATTTGTTTAAGGTTGTTGTAGATTTGGGATATTAGCACTTTGTGAGATGGACAGATTGAAAAAATTTTCTCCCATTCTGTAGGTTGCCTGTTCACTCTGATGATAGCTTCTTTTGCTGTGCAGATCTTTAGTTTAATTATATCCCATTTGTCAATTTTGGCTTTTGTTACCATTGCTTTTGGTGTTTTAGTCATGAAATCTTTACCCATGCCTATGTCCTGAATGGTATTGCCCAGGTTTTCTTCTGGAATTTTATGGTTTTATGTCTTATGTTTAAGTCATTAATCCATCTTGAGTTAATTTTTGTTTAAGGTGTAAGGAAGGGGTCCAGATTCAGTTTTCTACATATGGCTAGTCAGTTTTCCCAACACCATTTATTAAATAGGGAATCCTTTTCCCCATTGCTTGTTTTTTTCAGGTTTGTCAAAGATCAGATAGTTGTAGATATGTGGTATTATTTCTATTCCATTGGTCTATATGTCTGTTTTGGTACCAGTACCATGCTGTTTTGGTTACTGTAGACTTGTAGTATAGTTTGAAGTCAGGTAGCGTGATGTCTCCAGCCTTGTTCTTTTTGCTTAGGATTGTCTTGGCCATATGGGCTCTTTTTTATTTCCATATGAAATTTAAAGTAGTTTTTTCCAATTCTGTGAAGAAAGTCAGTGGTAGCTTGATGGAGATAGCATTGAATCTATAAATTACTTTGGGCAATGTGGCCATTTTCACTATATTGATTCTTTCTATCCAGCAGCATGGAATGTTTTTCCATTTGTTTGTGCCCTCTCTTATTTCCTTGAGCAGTGGTTTGTAGTTCTCCTTCGAGAGGTCCTTCACATCCCATGTAAGTTGTATTTCTAGGTATTTTATTCTCTTTGTAGAAATTGTTAATGGGAGTTCACTCATGATTTGGCTCTCTGTTTGTCTGTTCTTGGTGTATAGGAATGCTTGTGATTTTTGTACATCGATTTTATATCCTGAGACTTTGCTGAAGTTGCTTATCTACTTAAGGAGTTTTGGGCTGAGATGATGGGGTTTTCTAAATATACAATCATGTCATCTGCAAACAGAGACAATTTGACTTCTACTAGTCCTATTTGAATATGATTTATTTCTTTCTCTTGCCTGATTGCCCTGGCCAGAACTTCCAATAGTATGTTGAATAGCAGTGGTGAGAGAGGGCATTCTTGTGTTGTGCTGGTTTTCAAAGGGAATGCTTCCAGCTTTTGCCCATTCAATATGTTATTGGCTGTGGGTTTGTCATAAATAGCTCTTATTATTTTGAGATACGTTCCATCAATACTTAGTTTATTGAGAGTTTTTAGCATGAAGGGGTGTTGAATTTTGTCAAAGGCCTTTTCTGCATCTATTGAGAGAATCATGTGGTTTTTGTCATTGGTTCTGTTTATGTGACGGATTACATTTATTGATTTGCATATGTGGGATGAAGCCAAGTTGATTGTGGTGAATAAGCTTTTTGGTGTGCTGTTGAATTAGGTTTGCCAGTATTTTATTGAGGATTTTTGCATCAAAGTTCATCAGGAATATTGGCCTGAAATTTTATTTTTTTGTTTTGTCTCTGCCAGGTTTTGGTATCAGGATATTGCTGGCCTCACTCAATGAGTTAGGGAGGAGTCTCTCTTTTTCTATTGTTTGGAATAGTTTCAGAAGGAATGGTACCAGCTCCTCTTTGTGTCTCTGGTAGAATTCAGCTGTGAAGCCATCTGATCCTGGGCTTTTTTGTTGTTGTTGTTGTTGTTGGTAGACCATTAATTAGTGCCTCAATTTCAGAACTTATTATTGGTCTATTCACTGATCCAACTTCTTTGTGATTTAGTCTTAGGGGAGGGTAGATGTGTCCATAGTTTATCCATTTCTTCTAGATTTTTTAGTTGATTTGCATAGACGTGTTTATAGTGTTCTCTGATGGTGGTTTGTGGGATCAGTGGTGATATCCCCTTTATCATTTTTTTATTGTTTCTATTTGATTCTTCTCTCTTTTCTTCTTAGTCTGGGTAATGGTCTATTTCGTTGATCTTTTCAGAAAAACAGCTCCTGGGTTCACTGGTTTTCTTTTTTTTTTTTTTTTTTTTTTTGAGACGGAGTCTCGCTCTGTTGCCCAGGCTGGAGTGCAGTGGCGCGATCTCGGCTCACTGCAAGCTCCGCCTCCTGGGTTCACGCCATTCTCCTGCCTCAGCCTCCCGAGTAGCTGGGACTACAGGCGCCCACAACCGCGCCCGGCTAATTTTTTGTATTTTTAGTAGAGACGGGGTTTCACCGTGGTCTCGATCTCCTGACCTTGTGGGGTTCACTGGTTTTCTTGAAGGGTCTTTCGTGTCTATATCCTTCAATTCTGCTCTGATCTTAGTTACTTCTTGTCTTCTGTTAGCTTTTGAATTTGTTTGCTCTTGCTTCTCTGGTTCTTTTAATTGCAATGTTAGGGTGTTGATTTTAGATCTGTCTTGCTTTCTCTTATGGGCATTTAGTACCATAAATTTCCCTCTAAACACTGCTTTGGCTGTGTCCCAGAGATTCTGGTACATTGTATCTTTGTTCTCATTGGTTTCAAGGAACTTATTTATTTCTGCCTTCATTTCGTTATTTACTCAGTAGTCACTCAGGAGCAGGTTGTTCAGTTTCCATGTAGTTGTATGGTTTTGAGTACGTTTCTTAACCCTGAGTTCTAATTTGATTGCACTGTGGTCTGAGAGAGCGTTAGGATTTTTATTCTTTTGCATTTGCTGAGGAGTGTTTTACTTCCAATTATGTGGTCAGTTTTAGAATAATTGTGATGTGGTTCTGAGAAGAATGTATATTCTGTTGATTTGGGGTGGAGAGTTCTGTAGATGTCTATTAGGTCCACTTGGTCGAGAGCTGAGTTAAAGTCCTGGATATCCTTGTTAATTTTCTGTCTCTTTGATCTGTCTAATATTGACAGTGGGTGTTAAAGTCCCCCACTGTTATTGTTAGGAGTCTACGTGTCTTTGTAGGTCTCTGAGAACTTGCTTTGTGAATCTGGGTGCTCCTGTGTTGGGTGCATATATATTTAGTATAGTTAGCTCTTCTTGTTACATTGATCCCTTTAACATTATGTAATGCCCTTCTTTGTCTCTTTTGATCTTTCTTGGTTTAAAGTCTGTTTTATCAGAGACTTGGGTTGCCACCCCTGCTTTTGTTTTTGCTTTCCATTTGCTTGGTAAATATTCCTCTATCCCTTTAATTTGAACCTGTATGTCTTTGCACATGAGATGTGTCTCTTGAATACAGCACATCAATGGGTCTTCACTCTTTATCCAATTGGCCTGTCTGTGCTTTTAATTGGGGCATTTAGCCTGTTTATGTTTAAGGTTAATATTGTTGGGTGTGAATTTGATCCTGTCATTATGATGCTAGCTGGTGTGATGACCATTAGTTGATGCAGTTTCTTTATAGTGTTGATCTTTACAATTTGGTATGTTTTCACAGTGGCTGGTACCTTTTTTTTTCTATGTTTAGTGCTTCCTTCAGGAACTCTTGTAAGGCAGGCCTGGGGGTGACAAAATATCTCTGTGTTTGCTTGTCTAAAAATGATTTTAGTTCTCCTTTGCTTATGAAACTTAGTTTGGCTGGATATGAAATTCTGGTTTGAAAATTTTTTTCTTTAAGAATGTGAATATTGACTCTCACTCTCTTCTGGCTTGTAGGGTTTCTGCAGAGAGATGCACTGTTGGTCTGATGGGCTTTCTTTTATGGGTAACCTGACCTTTCTCTCTGGCTTCCCTTAACATTTTTTCCTTCATTTTAACCTTGGTGTATCTGATGATTATGTGTCTTGAGGTTGCTCTTCTCGAGAAGTGTCTTTTTGGTGTTCTCTGTATTTCCTGAATTTGAATGTTGGCCTGTATTGCTAGGTTGGAGAAGTTTCCTGGATGATATCCTGAAGAGTGTTTTCCAGCTTAGTTCCATCTTCCCCGTCACTTTCAGGTACACCAATCAAACATAGGCTTGGTGTTTTCACATAGTCCTATATTTCTTGGAGGCTTTGTTCATTCCATTTCATTTCTCTAATCTTGCCTTTATGCTTTATTTCATTAAGTTGATCTTCAATCTCTGATATCCTTTATTCTGCTTGATCATTTTGGCTATTGATACTTGTGTATGCTTCATGAAGTTCTGGTGCTGTGTTTTTCATCTCCATCAGGCTATTTATGTTCTCTCTACTGGTTATTCTAGTTAGCAATTTGTCTAACCCTTTTTCTTGGTTCTTAGCTTCCTTGCATCTGGTTAGAACATGCTCCTTTAGCTTGGAAGAGTTTCTTATTACCCATCTTATTACCCATCTACTTTTGTCTGTTCATCAAACTAATTCTCCATCCAGTTTTGTTCCCTCGTCTGGGAGGATTTGTGATGCTTTGGAGGAGAAGAGGCATTCTGGTTTTTTGAATTTTCAGCCTTTTTGCACTGTTTTTTCCTCATCTTCATGGGCTTATCTACCTTTGCTTTTTCATGTTGGTGACCTTCGGATGGGGTTTCTGTGTGGACGTTCTTTTTGTTGATGTTGATGCTATTCCTTTTTGTTTGTTAGTTTTCCTTCTAACAATCAGGTTCCTCTGCTGCAAGTCAGCTGGAGGTCCACTCCAGACCCTATTTGTCTGGGTATCACCAGTGGAGGCTACAGAACAGCAAAGATTGCTGCCTGTTCCTTCCTTTGAAAGCTTCATCCTAGAGGGGCACCCGCCAGATGCCAGCTGGAGCTCCTCTGTATGAAGTGTCTGTCTACCCCTGCTGGGAGGTGTCCTCCAGTCTGGAGGTATGGGGGTCAGGAATGCACTTGAGGAGGCAGTCTGTTCCTTAGCGGAGCTCTAGTGCTGTGCTGGGAGATCTGCTGCTCTCTTCAGACCTGGCAGGCAGGAACATTTAAGTTCGCTGAAGCTGCGCCCACAGCCACCCCTTCCCCCAGGTGCTCTGTCCCAGGGAGATGGGAGTTTTATCTATAAGCCCCTGACTGGGGCTTCTGCCTTTTTCTCAGAGATGCCCTGCCCAGAGGAGGAGGAATCTAGAGGGGCAGTCTGGCTACAGCAGCTTTGCTGAGCTTCAGTTGGCTCTGCTGAGTCCGAACTACCCAGAGGCTTTGTTTACACTGTGAGGGGAATACTGCCTGCTCAAGCCTCAGTAATGGCGGACACCCCTCCCCTCATCAAACTCAAGCATCCCAGGTCAACTTCAGACTGCTGTGCTGGCAGCAAGAATTTCAAGCCAGTGGATCTTAGCTTGTTGGGCTCCGTGTGTGTGTGATCTGCTGAGCTAGACCACTTGGCTCCCTGGCTTCAGCCCCTTTTCCTGGGTAGGGAACAGTTCTGTCTCTCTGGTGTTTCAGGTGCCACTGGGGTATGAAAAAAAAAAACTCCTGCAGTTAGCTCAGTGTCTGACCAAACTGCCACCCAGTTTTGTGCTTGAAACCCATGGCCCTGTTGGTGTATGCACTGGAGGGAATCTTCTGGTCTGTGGGTTGCCAAGATCATGGGAAAAACATGGTATCTGAGCCAGAACACACCACTCCTCATGGCACAGTCCCTCTCAGCTTCCCTTGGCTAGGGGAGGGAGTTCCCTGACCCCTTGCACTTCCTGGGTGAGGTGACACCCTACTCTGCTTTGGTTTGCCCTCCATGGGCTGCACCCACTGTCTAATCAGTCCCAGTGAGATGAGCTGAGTACGTCACTTGAAAATGTAGAAAACACCTGCCTTTTGCATTGATCTCACTGGGAGCTGCAGACCGGAGCTGTTCCTATTCGGCCATCTCAGCAACTATTCTTCCCCTAGATCAAATATGTTGTTTTAAGCCACTAAGTTTTGGAGTGATTTGTTTTGAGTCATTAGTCAACTCATATACTCATCAAAGCCTTTGCCTTCTAACTTATGAGCTTCTCTCATTGCCATTACTGAAATTTCGTTCTTTATCTTCAAATCAAGTTTATCTGGAGGCTGGGGACAGTGTTAGAAAGGGAAAAATCATTTTCCCTCCTAAATTTTAAATGAGAATAATAAGAGCGAGCTTTTACTAAGCACTTTCTATGTGTTAAGTACTATGTGCTAATACCCATGGCAATTCTTTGAGGATCAGTATTATTATTATCCTCATTTTACGGATGTGGAAATTGAAACTAGTGAAAGACTCTTTTCACACAAAGAAGGCTCATTACCTGGAAGAACTTCAGTAATTACAATTAAGAATTTCAAACAACGAAGAGTTCGAAATGGGATGGGCTATTTCAAACGTCCTATTTCCCTGCTAGGATGCTCAGGGAAAGGCTTGATGTCCGTTCTCTGGGACAACTGAGAAGAGACTTGGGCACTGGGCAGGGCTGGAATGGATGTTCACTGAGGACCAGTCCTACTGAGATTCTGTCTTTATGGACATTTATGTGAATTTGAAGAGCTCAAACCCAAAGGAGAGTCATGAAGAAGTGCAGCTCATCCTCTGGGCCATCACCCAAGTGAATTACTGTTCTGTTCCTCATTTTCATGCCTATCACTGCACTCTTATTGAAATGGATGAACAAAATACCCTATCTAAAACCAAATTTTGTCTGTGGCCTGGGCTGGTTCACAAGCCATGGCTCTGGTACAAGAGTAGGATGGGTGTCTACACAGAGATCCAGAGGAGTGTTCCTCTCCTCCATGAAGTGGCCTGGGCCACTTTAGCAACATTCAGGGGGTCATTGACCTATTTTACTTTTATTTTTTAAAGCCAGTGTTTTTAATCTCTCTCTTTCCCAGACATGCTAGACTTTACCAACACAATGGGAGATGGATTTCTAATAACTATAAAATATACCATTAAGTATTTGTTTAATAAATGAATAAATCTTTACTGTGGCAGGACTCAGATTCCTTTCCTTTTTTTCCTTTCTTCCATCTCCCTTTATCCCACTGTGTACCTACTGTGAGCTATTGCTGAGCATGCAAAGATGAACAGGACAGTCTCTGTTCTCAAAACCTCACAAACACTTTCTTTACTTATTTCTGTAATTTTTTAATGTTCTAAATTGATACATAATAGAGGTACATATTTTCAGGGTTCATGTGATACTTTTATATGTTCATAAAAAGTACAAAGATCATATCAGGGTAATTGGGATGTCCATCATCTTAAATATATATCTTTTTAATGCTAGGAACATTATTAATGCTAGAATTATTCTCTTACAGCTACTTTGAAATGGATAATAGGTTATTGTTAACTGTAGTCACCCTGCTGATCTGTCAAACACTAGGTCTTCTTGCCTCTATTTAATGGTATATTTGTGCTCATGCATAAGCCTCTCATCCCCTTCTCCCTTCACCCTTTGTAGCCTCTGGTAACTACCAGTCTACACCCTATCATTATTAGATGCACGTTTTTAGTCCTCAGATGAATGGAAACATCCAATATTTGCCTTTCTGTGCTTGGCTTATTTCACTTAACATAATGACCTACAGTTTCATCCATGTTGCCACAAATGACAGGATTTTATTCTTTTTTATGGCAGAATAATATTCCACCCATATACACACCATACCACATTTTAAAAACTTACTCATCCATTGATGGATTGATTCCATATTTTAACTACTGTGAATAGTGCTGCATGAGAGTGTGTATATCTCTTATATACCTTAATTTCTTTTCTTTTGGATATATGCATAGTAGTGAAATTGCTAGATCATATGGTAGCTCTATTTTTAGTTTTTTGAGGAACTGCCATACTGTTTTCCATTGTGGCTGTACTAATTTACATTCTCACCAACAGCATATGAAGGTTCCCCCTTCTCTACACATTAACCAGCATCCCCTTTCCCTATCTTTTTGATCAAAGCCATTTTAACTGGAGTAAGATGGTATCTCATTGTGGCTTTAATTGGCCTTCGTCTGATTAGCAATTATGAGCATTTTTTCAAATACCTGTTGGCCGTTTATATGTTTTGAGAAATGTTTCTTCAGATCATTTGCCCATTAGTAATTGGATTATTTGTTTTACTATTGAATTATTTGAGCTTATATATATTCTGGTTATTAAGTCCTTGTCAGATGGATAGTTTGCAAATATTTTCTCTTTTCTGTGATTTGTCTCTTTATTCTGTTGACTGTTTCCTGTGCAGTTCAGAACCTCTTTAAAAATATAATCCTATTTTTCTATTTTTGCTTTTGTTGCCTGTGCTTTGAGGTCTTATACAAAAAATTTATGCCCAGACCAATATCCTGGAGTGTTTCCCAATATTTTCTTCTAGTAATTTCATTGTTTCAGGTCTTATATTTGAAACTCTAATCCATTTTGAGTTGATTTTTATATATGATGAGAGATAGAGGTCTAGTTTCATTCGAGTATATGGTTATCTAGTTTCTGCAGTACCATTTGTTGAAGAACTGTTCTTTCCCCAATATATATGCTTGCTGCCTCTGTCAAAAATGAGTTGGTGGTAAATGCACAGATTTATATCTAGATTCTTTATTTTCTTCCGTTGGTCTATGTATCTGATACTGGTGTATCAGTGCCTTCGTGATTTGGTTATTATAGCTTTGTAGTTTTTTTGGAGTCAGGTAGTGTGATGATTCCAGCTTTGCTCTTTTTGCTTATGATTGCTGTATTAGTCTGTATTCATACAGGTATTGCTGTTAAGAAATACCTGAGACTGGGTAATTTATGAAGAAAAAGCGATTTAATGGACTCAAAGTTCACATGGCTGGGGAGGCCTCACAATCATGGTGGAAGGTGAAGGAGAAGGAGATGCAAAGGCACATCTTACATGGTGGCAGGCAAGAGGGCATGGGCAGGGGAGCTGTCCTTCATGAAACAATCAGATCTCGTGAGACTTATTCACTATCACGAGAACAGCATGGGAAAAACTTGCCCTCATGATTCAATTACCTCCCACTGGCTCCCTCCTATGACATGTGGGAATTATGGGAGCTACAATTCAAGATGAGATTTGGGTAGGGATGCAGCCAAGCCATATCGTTCCACTCCAGCCCCTCCCAAATCTCATGTCCTCACGTTTCAAAACCAATCATGCCTTCCCAACAGTTTTAGCTCATTTCAACATTAACTCCACAGTCCAAAGTCTCATCTGAGACAAGACAAGCCCCTTCTGCCTATAGCCTGTGAAATAAAAGCAAGTTAGTTACTTCCTAGATACAGAGGAGGTACAGGCAGTGGATAAATATACCTGTTCCAAATGGGAGAAATTCGCTAAAGCAGAGAGGCTGTGGGCCCCCCATGCAAGTCTGAAATCCAGCAGTGCAGTCAAATCTTAAAGCTCTAAAATGATCTTTTTTGGCTCCATGTCTCACATCCAGGTTACACTGATGCAAGAGGTGGATTCCCATGGTCTTGGGCAGCTCTGCCCCTGTAGCTTTGCAGGGCACAGGCCCCCTTCTGGTTGCTTTCATGGGCTGGCATTGAATGTTTGCAGCTTTTCTAGGTGCATGGTGCTATCTGTCAGTGGATCTATCATTCTGGGGTCTGGAGTTCAATGGCATTCTTCTCACAGCTCTACTAGCCAGTGTCCCAATGGGGACTCTGTGTGGGGGTTCGTACCGCACTTTTCACTACTGCACTACCCCAACAGAGGTTCTCTATGAGGGCTCCAATCCTGCAGAAAACTTCTGCCTGGACATCCAGGCATTTCCATACATCCTCTGAAATATAGGCAGAGGTTCCCAAACCTCAATTCTTAACTTCTGTGTACCCACAGGCACAATACCACATATAAACTGCCAAGGCTTGGGGCCTGCACCCTTTGAAGCAACAGCCTGAGCTGTACATTGGCCTCTTTTAGCCGTGGTTGGGATGCAGGGCACCAAGTCCCAAGACTGAACAAAGCACTAAGGCCCTGGTCCCTGATCATGAAATCCAGTTTTTTCCGCTAGATCCCTAGACCTGTGATGGGAGGGGCTGCCGTGAAGAGCTCCAACGTACCCTGGAGACATTTTCCCCATTGTCCTGGTGATTAAGATTTGGCTTCTTATTACTTATGCGATTTTTTGCAGCTGACTTGAAATTCTCCTCAGAAAATGGGTTTTTCTTTTCCTCTTCATCGGGCTGAAAATTTTCCCAACTTTTATCTTCTGCTTCCCTTTTAAACATAAGTTCCAATTCCAAACCATATCTTTGTGAATGAATAAAACTGAATGCTTTTAATAAAAGAGCACCCAAGTCACATCTTGAACACGTTAGTGCTTAGAAACTTTTTCCACCAGATACTGTAAATCGTCTCTCTCAAGTTCAAAGTTTCACAGATCTCTAGGGCAGGGGCAAAATGCTGCCATTCTCTTTGCTAATGTATAGCAAGAATCACCTTTGCTCTAGTTCCCAATAAGTACCTCATCTCTATCCAGAACCACCTCAGCTTCAACTTTATTGTCCATATCACTACTAGCATTTTGGTCAAAACCATTCAACAAATCTTTAGGAAGCTCCAAACTTTCCCACATCTTCCTGTTTTCTGAACCCTCCAAGTCTCTAGGAAGTTCCAAACTTTCCCACATTTTCCTAATTTCTTCTGAGCCCTCCAAACTGTACCAACCTCTGTTTGTTACCCAATTCCAAAGTTGCTTCCATATTTTTAGCTATCCTTATAATAGTACCCCACTCTACTGGTACCAATTTACTCTATTAGTCCATTCTCATGCTGCCATAAGGCCATACCCGAGACTAGGTAATTTATTAAGAAAAAGAGTTTTAATGTACTCACAATTCCACATGACTAGGGAGACCTCACAATCATGGTGGAAGGTGAAGGAAGAACAAAGGCACATCTTACATGGCAGCAGGCAAGACAGCATGTGCAGGGGAACTGCCCTTTAGAAAACCACCAGATCTCAGCCAGGGATGGTGGCTCACACCCGTAATCCTAGCACTTTAGGAGGCTGAGGTAGGTGGATTGCCTGAGCTCAGGAGTTCGAGACCAGCCTGGGCAACATGGTGAAACCCTGTCTTTACTAAAATACAAAAAATTAGCCAGATGTGCCGGCATGCACCTATAGTCCCAGCTACTCAGGAGGCTGAGGCAGGAGAATTGCTTGAACCCAGGAGGCGGAGGTTGCAGTGAGCCAAGATCGTGCCACTGCACTCCAGCCTGGGTGACAGAGTGAAACTCTCCAAAAAAAAAAACCCAAACAAACAAAAAAAACTCCATCAGATCTCATGAGACATATTCACTACCTTCACCATCATGAGAATAGCATGGGAAAATTGCCCCCATTATTTAATTACCTCCCACCAGGCCCCTCCCATGAGATACAAGGATTATGGGAGCTACAATTCAAGATGAGATTTGGGTGGGGACACAGCCAAACTATATTATTTGCCATGGCTATTTGGGATCTTTTGTGGTTCCATATAAATTTTAGGACTTTTTTTTTCTATTTCTGTGAAGGATGTCATTGGTATTTTGTTGTTTTTTATTTTAAATTTTTAAATTTTTTTATTTATATAAATTCATGGGGTACAATTGCAGTTTTGTTGCATACGTAGACTCAGACTACAATGACCACGATACCAACTATAGTCTCAAGTGTGTTCTTTCACGAAGGTTACTTCACAACATGTTTAATTATCTCATAATATTTAGGGAGTAGGAAGAGAAGGAGCATCTAAGAAAGGAGGAACTGGAACACAATATTTACTCCAAGATACCTCACACATGACTTGCAGTGCATGCCCCTATTTGAACTCTGATGTTGAAATATATATATATATATACACACATACACACATACATATATATATATAAATTTATGGGGTATAAGTGCAATTTTGTTACATGTGTAGTGGTCAGGTCAGGGGTTTTAGGGCATCCATCACCTGAACAACATATATGGTACCCATTAAGTAATTTCTCATCGTCTCCTTTCCCTGCTCCCTCTCTGAGTCTTCATTATCTAGAATATCATTCCACACTCTGCATTCACATGTATACCTTTTGTAACACCTACTTGTAGTGAGAACATGTGATATTTGTCTTTCTGTGTCTGACTTCTTTCATTTAAAGTGATTACCTCCAGTTCCATCCGCATTGCTGCAAAAAACATGATTTCATTCTTTTTTATGGCCAAATAATATCCCATTGTGTATATATACACCATGTTTTCTTTCTTTCTTTCTTTTTTTTTTTTTTGAGTCTGATCATCCATTGATGGACATTTAGGTTGATTCCATATCTTAGCTGTTGTGAATAATGCTGTGATAAGCATGCAAGAGCAGGTATCTTTTTGGTATACTGATTTCTTTTCCTTTTGGAAGATACCCAGTAGTGGAATTGCTGGGTCTAATGATAGTTCTATTTTTAGTTCTTTGAAATATCTCCATACCATTTTCCATAGAGGTTGTACTAATTTACATTCCTATCAACAGTGTTTAAGAGTTTTCTCATCTCCACATCCTCGCCAACATCTGTTATTTTTTGACTTTTTAATAGTAGCCGTTCTGACTGGTGTAAGATGATATTACATTGTGGTTTTAATTTGCATTTCTCTAGTGATTAGTGATGTAGAGTATTTTAAAAATATATCTGTTGCCTATTTGTCGTCTTTTGAAAAATGTTTATATCCTTTGCTCACTTTTTTAAAAAATTTAAATTTTAAGTTTCAGGATACATGTGCAGGACGTGCAGGTTTGTTGCATAGTAAACATGTGCCATGGTGGTTTGCTGCACCTATCAACCCATCACCCAGGTATTAAGCCCTGCATGCATTAGCTATTTATCCTGATGCTCTCCCTCCTGCAAACACTGAAAGGCCCCAGTGTGTGTTGTTCCCTTCCCTGTGTTCATGTATTCTCATTGTTCAGCTCCTACTTATAAGTAAGAACATGTGGTGTTTGGTTTTCTGTTCCTGCGTTAGTTTTTGCCCACTTTATTTATTTATTTATTTATTTATTTATTTATTTATTTATTATACTTTAAGTTCTAGGGTACATGTGCATAACGTGCAGGTTTGTTACATATGTATACTTGTGCCATGTTGGTGTGCTGCACCCATCAACTCGTCATTTATATCAGGTATAACTCCCAATGCAATCCCTCCCCCTTCCCCCCTCCCCATGATAGGCTCTGGTGTGTGATGTTCCCCTTCCTGAGTCCAAGTGATCTCATAGTTCAGTTCCCACCTATGAGTGAGAACATGTAGTGTTTGGTTTTCTGTTCTTGCGATAGTTTGCTGAGAATGATGGTTTCCAGCTGCATCCATGTCCCTACAAAGGACACAAACTCATCCTTTTTTTTTTTTTTTTAACAAAAGCCAAATAACATTTTTAATGTTTCACAATTAGGAAGTGGGAGAATCAGTACTTGAATTGTAGCCCATCTGGCTTCAAATCCCAGCAGCTTTCTTTCCTCTGTGTTAAAATCCTCCCTAGTGAATGTCTTATGCAACTGTGAAGAGGTAGAATGGAAAAAATTTTTCCTATTCCCCAAATCTAACTTTGAGGATTTGTGTGTGTGTGTGTGTGTGTGATGTTCTTTTTTTTTTTTTTAATTATTATTATTATACTTTAAGTTCTAGGGTACATGTGCATAATGTGCAGGTTTGTTACGTATGTATACTTGTGTCATGTTGGTGTGCTGCACCCATCAACTCGTCAGCACCCATCCACTTGTCATTTACATCAGGTATAACTCCCAATGCAATCCCTCCCCCCTCCCCCTTGCCCCCTCCCCGTGATAGGCCCCGGTGTGTGATGTTCCCCTTTCTGAGTCCAAGTGATCTCATTGTTCAGTTCCCACCTATGAGTGAGAACATGCAGTGTTTGGTTTTCTGTTCTTGTGATAGTTTGCTGAGAATGATGGTTTCCAGCTGCATCCATGTCCCTACAAAGGACACAAACTCATCCTTTTTTATGGCTGCATAGTATTGCATGGTGTATATGTGCCACATTTTCTTAATCCAGTCTGTCATTGATGGACATTTGGGTTGATTCCAAGTCTTTGCTATTGTGAATAGTGCCGTAATAAACATACGTGTGCATGTGTCTTTATAGCAGCTTGATTTATAATCCTTTGGGTATATACCCAGTAATGGGATGGCTGGGTCATATGGTACTTGTAGTTCTAGATCCTTGAGGAATCGCCATACTGTTTTCCATAATGGTTGAACTAGTTTACAATCCCACCAACAGTGTAAAAGTGTTCCTATTTCTCCACATCCTCTCCAGCACCTGTTGTTTCCTGACTTTTTAATGATTGCCATTCTAACTGGTGTGAGATGGTATCTCATTGTGGTTTTGATTTGCATTTCTCTGGCCAGTGATGATGAGCATTTTTTCATGTGTCTGTTGGCTGTATGAATGTCTTCTTTTGAGAAATGTCTGTTCATATCCTTTGCCCACTTTTTGATGGGGTTGTTTGTTTTTTTCTTGTAAATTTGTTTGAATTCTTTGTAGGTTCTGGATATTAGCCCTTTGTCAGATGAGTAGATTGCAAAAATTTTCTCCCATTCTGTAGGTTGCCTGTTCACTCTGATGGTAGTTTCTTTTGCTGTGCAGAAGCTCTTCAGTTTTATTAGATCCCATTTGTCAATTTTGGCTTTTGTTGCCGCTGCTTTTGGTGTTTTAGACATGAAGTCCTTGCCCATGCCTATGTCCTGAATGTTATTACCTAGGTTTTCTTCTAGAGTTTTTATGGTATTAGGTCTAACATTTAAGTCTCTAATCCATCTTGAATTAATTTTTGTATAAGGAGTAAGGAAAGGATCCAGTTTCAGCTTTCTACTTATGGCTAGCCAATTTTCCCAGCACCATTTATTAAATAGGGAATCCTTTCCCCATTTCTTGTTTTTGTCAGGTTTGTCAAAGATCAGATGGCTGTAGATGTGTGGTATTATTTCTGAGTACTCTGTTCTTTGCCCACTTTTTAATAGGATTATTTGTCTTCTGTTTCTGTTGACTTGCTTGAGTTCCTTGTATATTCTGGGTATTAGACTCTTGTTGGATGCGTATTTTGCAAATATTTCCTCCCGTTCTACAGGTTGTCTGTTCACTCTGTTATTTTTTTGCTGTGCAGAAGCCTTTTAATTTAAGTCCCATTTGTCTACTCTTGTTTTTGTTGCCTATACTTTTGAGGTTTAGTCATGAATTCTTTGCGTAGACCACATTGTTGTTGGTATTTTGATAGGGATAACATTGACTCTGTAAATTGCTTTGGGTGGTATTTGTCATTGTAACAATATTAATTCCTCCAATTCAGGAACATGAAATATCTTTCCATTTTTGTGGGTCTTTTTAAATTTCTTTAATCAGCATTTTATATTTTTTCTTATATTGAGCTTTCATTTCTTTTGTTAAATTAATTCCTAGGTATTTTATATTCTTTGTAGCTATTAAAATAGGATTATTTTCTTGATTTCCTTTTCAGATTGTTTGGTATATACAAATCCTACTGATATTTGTATGTTCATTTTGTATCCTGAAACTTTATTGAAGTTTTTTTGTAGCACAGACAACAAAAACAAACGTTTTTTGACAGAATTTTTAGGTTTTTCTTAGTGTGAGATCATGTCTACAAACAAGGCTAATTTGACATCTTCCTTTCTAGTTTGGATGCCCCTTATTTCTTTCTTTTACCTAATCAATCTGGCCAGGACTTCCAGTATTAGGTTGAATAAAAGTGGTGAAAGTAGGCATCCTTGCCTTGTTTTAGTCCTTAGAGGAATGGCTTTCAAGTTTTCCCTGTTCAGTATAATATTAGCTGTGAGTTTGTTGTATATGGCTCTCATTATTTTGAGGTGTATTCATGCAATGCCCAATTTGTTGAGGGCTTTTATAACAAAAGGATGTTGAATTTTGTAGAATGCTTTCTGGCATCTATTTAAAGGACCATATAGTTTTTGTTCTTGGTTCTGTTATTGTGATGTATCACATTTATTGATTTGTGTATGTTAAACTACCCTTGCATCCCTGGGGTGAATCCCACTTAATTGTTGTGAATGATCTTTTTAGTGTTGTTGAATTTTATTTGCTAGTATTTTGTTGATAATTTTTGCATCTGTGTTCATCAGGGATATTGGTAGATAGTGTTCTTTTTTTTGTCGTGCTCTTGTCTGGGTTTGACATCAGGGTGACGCTGGCCCCATGGAATGAGTTTAGAAATATTCACTTTGCTTCAATTTTCTTTGAAGAGTTTGAGTAGAATTGGTATTAGTTATTTAAATGTTTGGTAGAATTCAGCAGTGAGGCCATTACATTGTGGGCTTTTCATAAATAGAAGACTCTTTTTTTTACAAGTTCAGTCTCATAACTCACTATTGATTTGTTGAGGTTTTCTATTTTTTCATGAACCATGAATCTTGGTAGGTTTTGTGTCCAGGAATTCACCCACTTCTTCTGGGTTTTCTAATTTTGTTAGTGTATAGTTGTTTATAATAATCTGTAATGATTCTTTGTATGTCTGTGGTCTCAATTGTTATGTTTTCTTTTTTTAAGTCTGATTTTATTTACTTAGGTCTTTTTTTTTTCTTAGTTAGTCTAGCTAAGGATTTGTAAATTTTGTTTTTCTTGCCAAAAAAACAACTTTTTGTTTTGTTGATCTTTATTCTTTTTAGCCTCAATTTCATTTTTTTTTTCTGCTCTGATCTTTATGATTTCTTTCCTTCTACTAATTTTGGATTTAGTTTGTTATTGCTTTTCTAGCTCCTTGAGGGGCATCATTAGGTTGTTTATTTGAAATCTTTCTACTTTTTTGATACAGGCATTTATTCCTATACATTTTTCTCTTAGTACTGCTTTTGCTGTATACCATAGATTTGGGTATGTTGTATTTCCATTTTTATTTGTTTTAAGAAATTTAAAAATTTCCTTTGTAATTTCTTCATTGATTCCTTCAAGAGCACGCTGCTTAATTTCCATGTGTTTATGTAGTTTCTGAGGTTTCTCTTGTATTGATTTCTAGTTTTGTTTCATTGTGGTTACAAAAGATACTTGATATGATTTCTACTGTTTTGAATTTGTTGAGGCTTGTTTTGTGGCCTAAGATATGGCCTAGTTTGGAGAATGTTTTATATGCTGATGAATAGAATGTGTATTCTGCTTCAGTGGGCAAAATGGTATAAATGTCAATTAGGACTATTTGGTTTAGTATGTAGTTTAACTTTGATGGTTCTTTATTGATATTTTTGTATGGATAACCTGTCCATTACTGAGAGAAGGGTGTTGAAGTCTCCTACTATTATCGTATTGCAGTCTATTTCTCCCTTAGGTCTTTTAATTTTTGCTTATATACTTCAGTGCTCAAATGTTGGGCACACAGATATTTATAATTGTTATATCTTCTTGCTGAATTGACCCCTTTATTATTATATAGTGACCTTCATTGTCTTTTTGTGGTCTCTGACTTGTAGTCTATTTTTATATTATACGAACTCCTGCTCTTTACGGTTTCTACATACACGGAATATCTTTTTCTCTCCCTTCACTTTCAGTCTATGTGTTTCTTTATAGGTGGAGTGGGTTTCTTGTAGGCAGCATATAGTTAGGTCTTGTTTCTTCATCCATTCAGCCACTCGATGTCTTTTAATTAGATAATTGAGTCCATTTGCATTTAGTGTTATTGATAAGTAAAGACTTACTACTGCCATTTTGTTGCTTGTTTTATAATTGTTTTTATAACTTATTTCTTCTATTCTTACTGTCTTCTTTTATGGTTAAGTGATTTTCTCTGGAAATTTTGTTTTATTGCTTTTTATGGAGTCTAAGATAGGTTTTTGCATTGTGGTTACCATGAGAATTACAAAAGCATCTTATAGATATAGCAAGTTATTTTAAAGAGATGACAACCTAACTTAGATCATAAATTAAAAAAAAAAACAAAAAAAATAAAAAAAACCATCTACACCAGAGGTGTCCAATCTTTTGGCTTCACTGGGGAAGAATTGTCTTGAGCTACACATAAAATACACTAACACCAATAGCTGATGATCTAAAAAAGAAAAGTCACAAAAAAAATCCCATAATGTTTTAAGAAAGTTTACAAACTTGTGTTGGGCTGTATTCAAAGCTGTCCTGAGTTGCATGCAGCCTGTGGGCCACAGGTTGTACAAGCTTGATCTACACCTTAACTCCATCCCCTGCATTTTGAATTTTTGTTGTTTTAATGTACGTATTTTTATATTGCCTATATCTTAACAGGTTGATGTAGCTTTTATTGTTTTTTGATAGAATTACCTTTTAGGTTTTATACTAGAGTTATGAATGGATTGCATACCACCTTTAAAGTATTAGAGCATTCTGAGTTTTTCTGTGTACTTATTTTTACCAGTGGGTTTTATACCTTAAAATTTTTTTTTGCATGTTAATTTTTGTTTTTAGGTTGAAGTGCTTCCTTTGGTATGTCTAACAAGACAGGTCTGCTTGTGGTGAATTCTCTCAGCTTTTATTTGTCTAGGAAAGACTTTATCTCTTCTTCATATTTGAAGGATAGCTTTGCTGCATGCAGCATTCTTAGATGGCAAAGTTCTTTTCTTGAGCACTTTGAAAATGTCATCCCACTCACTTTTTATTGTGGTTTCTGTTGAGAAGTCTGGTGCTAGATGAATTGGAAGTGCTTCATTGTTATTTGCTTTCTTTTGTTTGCTGCTTTTAGGATGCTGTCTTCATCCTTGCCTTTTTAGGGTTTGCTTATTATATTCCTTTGGGTAGTCTTTTTTTTGCCCAGACTAGAGTGCAATGGCATGATCTTTGGCTCACTGCAACCTCCGCCTCCTGGGTTCAAGTGACTCTCCTATCTTGGCCTCTCAAGTAGCTGGGACTACAAGTGCATGCCACAACAGCTGGCTAATTTTTGTGTTTTTAGTAGAGACAGAGTTTCACCATGTTGGCCAGGCTGGTCTTGAACTCCTGACCTCAGGTGATCTGCCTGCCTTGGCCTTCCAAAGAGCTGGGATTACAGGTGTGAGACACTGTGCCCAACTGGGGTAGTCTTATTTGGATCAAATCTGCTTGGTTTTCTTTCTGATCTTCCTATACCTGGATATTAATATCTCTTCCAAAATTTGGAAAATTTTGAATAAGCTTTCTACTCCTTGTTCTTTCTCTCTTTTGAACATTAATACTTCTTAGATCTGGTCTTTTAAGGTAATTTTCTATATCTTGTAGGTGTTCATTTATTTTTATTCTGTCTTCTCTTTTCTCCTCTGTGTGTTTTCAAATAGCCTGTCTTCAAGCTCACCAATTCTTTCCTCTACTTGATCTATTCTTCTGTTGAAACCCTCTAATGAATTTTTCAGTTTAGTAAGTATATTTCTCAGTTCCAAGATTTCTGTTTGATTTTTTAAATTACTTTAATCTCTTTGTTAAATTTCTCTAATAAATTTCTGGATTGCTTTCCTGCATTATCTTGAAGATCACTGAGTTTTGTTAAATGTTCTATTTTCATTCTTGGTCAAAGAGCTCATATATCACCATCTTGTTAGGGTTAGTCACTGGTTCCTTGATTTGTCCATTTGGGTAGGTCATGGTTCCCTGTTTGCTGTTGTATGTTGTGGATGCACATCTATGTCTTTGCATTGACAAATTAGTTATTTATTCTAGCCTTCTCTTTATGACTTGTTTTGTTTTTTATTGGACATGTTTGCCTAGAGATTCTTTGTTATTTATCTGTTAAATCTGTTAAATTTCTTTCTTTTCTTTTCTTTTTTTTTTTCTTGATTTTTGTTTTTCCAGGCTGATGCCTCTTTTTTGGTACTAGATGACATTTTAAGCACAGGTTTGATTGGCTTTAGTAACTGGAACACTGACCATCTCAAACTGGGGAGGTCCCAAGGGAGATAACCCAGCAGTGTGGGAAGGCTGACTAGGGATTTGTGCCTCGGAGACCTGTGGCGTGAACCTCCTATAGCATGGAGCTGCTGAACAGCCACTCTAATTTGGTGTACCCTTTGGCTGATTACAGAGCAAAGTTTCCAGGGCTGGAAATTAGGGTAGTCTCACTTCTCCTTTCTCTTCTGGCTGTCCTTAGGGATATTTCTCCATCCTGGAACTCATGGAACTTCCTGTAGGTTGAGGAAGGATGAGGTCTCCTGCCAGGAAATCCAAGATGGTGGAGGAGTTGGTTGTCAACCTCAGTCTCAATTTTTCCAGTGTAGAAACCATGAGTTTGAGGAAAATTTTCCATGTGCTTGCTACAAGGCAGATTGCAGTGTGAGGCATTGTGGATATGGAAGTCCAATTCTCTTACCATCCGTTTTTTTTTTTTTTTTTTTTTTTTTTTTTTTTTTTTTTTTTAACTTCTCTGTGGCCCCAGGAACTGTCTCATCCTCATATTTGAGTTCTGGGATATTGCTGGTGCTGATCTCAGTGCTTTTGGCTTTCTGTGGGTGGGGAAAGTAAAACCAGCTTGCTTCTTGGCTGCCATTTTGGAACCAGAAGTCTCTCATAAGATTTTGACTAATTAGGCCAGGTATGGTGGCTCACACCTATAATCCCAGCACTTTAGGTGGCTGAGGCAGGCGGATCACTTGAGGTGAGGAGTTGAAGATCAGCCTGGTGAACATTGTGAAATCCTGTCTTTACTAAAAATACAAAAATTAGCCTAGCGTGGTGGTGGCCACCTGTAATCCCAGCTACCTGGGAGGTTGAGGCAGGAGAATGCTTGAACCTGGGAGATGGAGGTTACAGTGAGCTGAGATCATGCCACTGCACCCCAGCCTGGTTGAAACAGTGAGACTCCATCTCAAAAAAAAAAAAAAAAAAAAAAAAAGAGTTTGACTGTCAGTAGATACCAGAAATTATATTATGACTATTTGACAAAGTAACTAAATGACTATGATATATTCTATAATTAGAACATAAGCTGTCATTTTAGAAAACAATCAGGAATAGATTGTTTTCATTAAATAAATATTCTAGTTAACATTTGGCTCTTGTTTGGAAGAGCAGGATTGCAAGTTTTCTAAGAATCATACTCAATTCAAATATACCAATTCCAAAACCATATTGAACAGTAGTTTTCCTCGATTCAGAAGAAATTTTAGAACATGTAGACTCATAGCTTCACCATTATAAATGTGGACTTTTATATTGCTGGAGATATAAAGAGAGGGGATAAAAATGAAAAGGAGATACAGATATGTCAGAGAAGCCCTTGGAAAACTAGAGTTAAGCGATAAAAATCAACACAATTAGTAAGATTAGGTAATAAAAATAGCGTCTAGGCCAGGAGTAGAAAGAGCCTCAAAGTTCAGCTTAAATATAATCAATTATGTTAACATTTCTAGGAGAAGAAATCTATCAATTAGAAGAGAGTGATCAACGTGAAACAGAACACACTGCAGTGTCTATTCAGCACTGCTCAGATCATATGTAGAGGTTATTGAAGGGCAAACTTTCAGATGAAAGAGGATTTTTCTGGTGATAGTTGACAGCAATAGAATTATTAAACATAAAAATATAAGTAAAGTTTAAAAATTACAAGTCATAAAATTACCTCATGCTCTCACTTATATGTGGGATCTAAAAAAGCCGAACTCATAGAAGCAGAGAGTAGACTAATAGTAGTTTCCAGAGGTTGGGCTAGGGGTGGGAGTGGGGATTAGGGAGATGGTCAAAGGATACAAAATTTCGGTCAGGTACAAGGAATAATTCTAAGATATCTATGGAACAACATGATGACTATAGTTAATAACAATGGATTCTATTCTTGAAAATTTCTGAGAGTAGATTTTAAGTGTTCTTACCAGGTAAGTATATGAGGTAATACATATGTTAATTACCCTGATTCCGCTATTCCACAGTGTATACATATTTCAAAATAACATGTTGTATCCTATATTCATAGATATAGTCAATTTAAGAAATAAATGGAAGTTTAAAAATTATATTCTAATTGGATTTTCTAGGAGGCTTTATCAAAGAAAATGAAAACTGGAAATATTTTAATATTAATATGGGTTAATGCAAATAAAAATATAACAAGGTGGAAATTTTAGCTATATATGCCCAGATATATTACATAGCCAATAAGATAGAGAAGATAGAGAGTACCTTGTTTCTGCATTCTTGGGATTTTAGGAGTGGAAGAGCCAAGGGCACTGAAGGAAATAATGTAGGGATCTTAGTTTCAGTGGATCACTTTCAGTTTTCTAGGTAAATGTAACACCTGTTATATCCGAACAGGAATTATATTTAAGGGAAGTAATCAGTGTATCATGTATACTTGGACTGTTTTGGTCATAACCAGTGTCTAGAAATCAAGTGTTGGCAACTCTATGATGTCTGCTTGTTAATGTCTTTTGCTCAGGGGAAGTTCAAACTAGGATTTGCTGGGATACATTCTTCTAGTGGACTTTGTAATTGGCTTGGCATGGGAGCAATTGTACCAGTCATTCTTGATTCTTCTCTTCACTGCTGGCTATTGTCCAGCAGAATAAGTCCATCCCCACAAGGGAGTGGAAGTTGAAATGGAAATGAAAAATAGAAATGAAGCATACATCTGATTCTCATTCTTTAATTTCAGGTTCACCAAGCAACCTTTTCATTAATGTTCAGCTTCCCAGGCAGATTTGGCTCTTAGGGAAAGATTATACTAGTCTTACTAATGTGAGAGTTTTAGTCCACATGACAATACAGTTTATGATTATTGATGAATTCATTTTATATTTGTAGCATAGTGGTCATTAATCTAGTGACTTTCAAATTTTAGCAGGTTTTCAGATCACCTGCATTATCTGAGTGTGTGCTTGGTTAATATCAAGCAAGTCTTGTTAAAACCAGATTGCTGGACTTTATCCCTAGAAATTCTGCTTCACTAGGTCTGGGATGAACCTGAAGAATTTGCATTTATACCAAATTCCCAGATGCTGCTGATGCTGCTGATTAAGGAACCACAATTTGAGAATCACTGGGGTAGTTTTTAAAACATTGACAAGACTTAGTTTCTGGCCCCACAGTGCGGGGGACCAGATCCAAAACATTGGTAACTTCTCCTGGGTAGATACCATCTTATGAATATTCCTGATGGCTAGTTAACTAACCTGTCCCTGGACACTGTTCTGTCTTGGGGAATTTCTTCTAACCATTGACGAGAGTTAAGTTATTTATATTATCAGCCAAATCTATCCTGTCTTATTAATATCAGAAACTGTTTAATAAATTCCTGATTTTCACCTTTATTACTTGCTGTTTAATGCCATAAGAGTAGGCAATTCTATTACTTTCTGAAAAATACAATCTAGCTTTTTTCCACAAGTTAATTACAACATCTAAAATTATAAGTGGTCTTTTCCAAAATAATGCCTTTCTTTCCACTTGAATTCTCATCAGTCTTTTGACTTTCCAGCATTCAAAGCAGATGCTATCACTTTTGCATCAATAAGAGCTGGTATCAGATGAAAGTTCCTTGCCCATTTCAACTCACTTATTTTTCCAGATCTTCACAAAGTTTTCCAATTGGTTGCAATTTTAAAATGCTGTCCTTGTCTCTATTTCTTCGCTCTCCTTGCTGGCAGTTCTTGCTTGCCTGACATAAGCAATACTCAGTATATTTTGTCTTGACTGACAGAATCTGACCGAATAATTGTCTCTTTCCAAAGCTGGTTTGTCCTCCCAAATTTCTTTCACTGTTCTCTATCCCTTTGCTGTGGTCTGAATGTCTGTGTTTTCCCAAAATTTATATGTTAAAATTTTAACCCCCAAGGTGATGGTATTAAGAGGTGGGCCTTCTGAGAGGTGATAAGGTCACGAGAGCCCACTCTCATGAATGTGATTAGTACTTTTTAAAAAGAGACTTAAAGGAGCTTATTCACCCTTTCTGTCATGTGAGGCCACATCCAGAAGGGGCCTTCTAAGAGCCAGGAAGCAGGTCCTCAACAGACACCAAATCTCCCAGCTCCTTGATCCTGTATTTCCCAGCCTCCAGTACTGTGAGAAGTAAATGTTTGTCTTTTGAAGCCACCCAGTCTAAGCTGTTTTGTTATAGCAGCCTAAATGGACTAAGGACGTCCTCCAAGCAAGTGATTCTTAACCTGTTACAGCGGTGCTGTCCCATATATAATTTGAGCCACAAATGCAAGCCACTTATATATTAATTAAAAATTTTCTAGTAGTTACATTAAAAGCTAAAAAGAAACATGTTAAAATGATTTTATAATACATTTAACCCAACATATCCAAAACATTCTAATTTCAATATGTAATAAATATGGAGCTATTAATACAATAGCTTACTTTTTTCATACTAAGCCGTCAAATTTTGGTGTGTTTGACACAGCACATCTTCATTTGTACTAGCCACATTTCAATAGCCACATGTGGCTGGTGGCTTACGTGTAGGATAGTGGAGTTTTAGAGCCTCTGCATTCTCAGACTTTATTCCTCCAGAGTAAAGCAGTGAAGTTCACAGTATTTGATAAACTCTGTCAGGGGGTTCTTGGGACAGCCCCTGAAGCCCATTCTTGGAGCTCTGGTAAAGATTTCTTGCTCTTAAGATCCCTCAGGCTCCAGAAGGATATGATGCTTCTGTCTCCAGCAAACAACAATAAAGTAGCCTTTGCTTTTGTGGAACACATGTGGAGCGTCCTGGTCAATGAGAGCATTGAAGCGTGATGCTTCTCCTCCTGCCTCTGGGGTCTCAGTGCTGGCACCCCCACACCGTTACCCCCCTACACTCTCCCTGTTCTTACCTCACCTACAATTGCTACAGATGTGGAGGAAAAAAGAAAAAAAAAATAATTAGGATGAATAGAGACTTCTTGTTCTAGCCTGCCAGATTAACCGGCCTGGCCTGTGCTAGGTGTTCTTTGTATTTGCGACAGGGGTTTATGGATAAGTAAGAAAGAGGATTTGTACTTAAATATCAGAAATATTCTAATGCTTGGCCGGTTATACCGTTCATGCTTTTCTCTCTTACATTGTCCTCCAAATCATTTGTCCTCTGGTGAATCTTGACAAAGCGCCTGCACAAAATTAACAGGCATGCAAAGCCTGGATGAGCAAAATTGATTTGCCTATAATCTGTTTGTGAAGAGATCAGGACGTGGTTGAAGTGATTTTAATTTCAGAGCCCAAGTTGCTAGTCTGTCTTTTTGTCAGGCAATTAGTTCCACTGACTGGGCAAGAATGCCATGATGCAGAGTACCCAGGGGAACCAGGCAGATGGAAAAGGCATATCCTTTTTTCATTCCTTGGAGCATTCCTCATGCCAGGCTTCTTTTGTTTGTCTCGTTTATTTTGGGTAAAATTCCCTGCTTGGCACCAGGCTCCGTGACTTTGCTGGGGCACAGGGCTGTGAAATAAGTTGACCAAAAAGACAGGCCTAAGGGCCAAATCTGTAGGTGAAAGTTCTAGATGAGGACCTCTAGGGAGGTGAGCAGTGGAAGAAATTCTGACAACAGTTACTGCTTCTGGCCTGTCTGGCTGTGCATTCACATCTCACACATGGTATTTCATTTTATTTTTTCAACAATCCCAAATGACACTAATATCCTCATTTTGCTGCTAATGAAAGTGAGGCGCAGAGAGAGGTTAGTCATTTGCCAAAGTTCCATCTCTAAGAAGGGCAGAGTCAAGGTTGAAGCATGGTGCTCTTCGTCCCCGGACTGTGCTGGCCACTCAGGAACCTACAGAAGCCATCGCTTCCTGGACTTTGGGAAGGGAAAAGGTGTGGATAAAAAGGCAGGATAACAGTTACCTTAACACGGTACTCCTACCCACTAGCGCAGGGTCTTTGTCTTCCTCCCTTAATTATTCTTCATACCTAACTGAATGTGGCTCATCTGAGGCACAACATAGGCACATAAGAGGCACAACCTTATTTACTGGTGACTGACCTACATTATCCTGATTCTCATAATGACCATGAGCAATAACAAGGAAAGGTATTATTATCTTTATTCATGACTACTTTACCTGAATTAAAGGGACTATCTCATTCCCAAAGCTGATTTAAATAAATTTCTGGGTTGTTTTAATTGTCAGGGTGACAGCTTACCTATAAAGGTTGCAGGCTCTTGGAAGCAGGGATCATTCCTATACACTTTTGTATCCCTCCCCACAGCACAGAAAACATTTCTATGAGCACAGAAAGTTCTATCAGAGAGTGCTACTCTAGAGGCCAGCAAGAGCCAATTGGTAACCGTTTAACACACTACCCTACTTCAAAGCCAGAGGTTCGAAGTTAATAATTTTTGAATGAATAAATGAATGAATACCATAATGAAAGTGTTCTCTTAATATAGACTGAGCTAATTACCGTGATCAGTCACAGGCCGAATTAGTGCTTTCCAGGGTAGCTGACTCCATTTTTCAAAATGAATCATCAAAAAGAACAAAACAACTCTTTTCTTAAAGATGTCAAAGTGCAATTTTAAATGTCATGTTAAGTAATGGCAAGATGCTAGAGTGGGTTAGCAGTGATTACTACTATTTAACAGCCATTTAAAAACAAGGCAAGTGTAATGTTTGCACCAATATGGCATTTAAATAGTCAAAACTAATAGTCAAAACTACTCTACTTTGATAATGAATTAATTCATAATTACTAATACCATATTTCATTGACTTTATCTCATTTTTCATAAAGCTTAAACTATATCATTGTTATTATTTTAGTTAATATCATGTTATCTATCTATGCCAAGAGACTGGCATTGCCTTTTAAAAAAAATGACAGAGAAATCAAAGGCCTGACACATTAAGGTTTTCATTTACCATGATGCCCAGACAGTGATATTCTGTGATATTCTGAGTTGTCTTTTCTTACCTTGTGATTGTCTCAGCAACACTTCTAGGGACACTCGAATAAAAACAAATAGCAAAGTAGATGCCACAAAGGCTAGGCTTCTTGCACTAGATTTCCCACAGAGTGCAGAATATCTTAACTTGCTAGATGCTCTACCCAGCCTCTTAGGAAGAAGTTCATCAGTCCAGCATATTGGTGTTTTATGGAAACATGAGAAAGGCTGTGATACATCTAGCTCCTTTCAGTCCTTCTGTTAACCAGTCTCATCTATAAGAATGCCTGTCCTTAACTAAGACTGAGCTAATACAGTTTGGGTCAGGGGCCATATCTCCAGTGTAAAGCCACCCATTCATTCATTTACCATGTGTCTAGAAGTGCTAGGCACTAGGAACACAGTGATGAATGCCACACAGACCCTGTTCTCAAGCAGCTCACGGTCTACTGGTAACTCAGACCAGTAGATCAGCAACCACCATGGAGGGTGATCAGCACTCAGTGGGGGTAAGCAGAGACTGCCAGAGAAACCACGTTGTACAGCATGGGAGCTAAGAAAAGACTTCCCAGAAAAATAGCAACAAATAATGTCATGAAGCCTAGATAAAGGCTTTCCAGGTGGTGGCAGGGGGAGAGAGAGAGAACAAGAAAGAGAATGTGGCTTGATTGAGCCTGTGGAGAGAAGTATAGTGTCATTGAAGCATAGAGATTTCAGGAGGCCACAAAGGGTAGTGTGGTAGAATGAGGCTCTAGAGCTGTGCTGTCCGGTGTAGTAGCCAAGAGCCATATTTGGCTACGTATTTATTTTAGAGATAGGGTCTTGTCCTGTTGCCTGGACAACTTGGCTGGAATTCAGTGCCGCAATCATAGCTCACTGCAGTCTCGAGCTCCTGGGCTCAAGTGATCCTCCTGCCATGGCTTCCCAAAGCACTGGAATTACCGGTGTGAGTCTGACTGTACATTTGGCTCTTTGAGAGAATGAAAATTAAATACAAATAGAAATGTGGTTCCTCAATTGTACTAGCCACATTGAATCTGCTCAGTAGCCACTTGTGGCTACTGTATTGGGACCACACAGATATGAAATATTTCCATAATCACAGAGAGTTCTACTAGACATTGCTGCTCTAGAGCCTGGCAGGGGCCAATGAGGAACTTTGAATGACATACCAAGGTGTTTGGACCTTATCCTGAGGACAATAAGACCACACTGAAGCATTTTATATAAGGGAGTAGAATGATTAAATCTATGTGTTAGAAAAGTCACTCTATAGGTCACATAAGAAATTACAGAGAGGCAAGTCTAGGAATTAGAGATATCAGTGAAGAAAGTATTGGATTAAGCAGAGCAAGAGATGATGGGGGCCTTGGATGGGTAGAATAGGAGAGAAGTACATGGACTCAATAAATTTTAAGAAATAGAGTCAATAGGACATATTAAACAATACGGAACAATATCTAAACAGATGTGCAGGATGAGAAGGCAGAGGTGAGGTTGATCTCCAGCTTTGGCAGCTAGTGAATAATGGTATCATTAACATAGACAGGGAACAGGCAGAGGAAAGGAACAGGTCGGGGAGGAGTGATGATAAATTCAACTTTGTTTTTGCTATATTTGAGGTATACAAGGAGGCGTCCAAGTGAGCTGCAGAAGACATTTGAAGAGTCAGAGCTAAAGCTCAAAGGACAAATCTAGGCTGGAGATTAAGATTTTGATGTCATCACCATATGGATGACAGTTGAAGCCATGGGAGTAGAGGAGTTCCCCAAGGGAGAGAGTGTGGAATGAGATACTAAGAAGGCCAAGGTCTAAACTTAGAGAACCCTGATGGTGATAAGATCAGCCTAGGAAAAAAAGCCAAGGTAAGCAACCAGGGAGGTAGAAATAGAACCAAAAGAAAGTAGTGGGATTCAAGCAAAGAGAGAGTATTTAGGAAAAAGGAGTGGTCATCGTGTCAAATGTGTCAGAGGGCACAATAAGGTAAGGGTTGAAATATATCAATATGATTTTGCAAGAGAGAGGTTGATCATCGGGGAAAGCACTTCCAGAGAACTGATGAGGGCAGAAGGTGCATTGCAGTGGGCTGAAAAGTGAATGGGAGTTGAAGAAGTGAAAGCAAATATAAACAACTCTTTCAGGATAGCTCATTCCTGTCCATATCCACTGTGCCATTTTCAAATGTCCACCCCATAGTAAAGATATTTGTGAACTGTCTTATCCTCCAAACCATTCTAAGCTCATCAAAAGTACAAATGGGTATTCTATATTTTTATTCCTCATTGTTTCTACTGTGGGTTTTACATATAGAAAATGCTCTGTTTAAATCTGTAATACATTTCCCCGGCTTTCAAGTATGTATTATTTTCATGTGTTATTCTCTTAGACAACTTTTTTTGATTGAGTAGGAAGAACTCAGTTTCAGTTGAGAAAAAGATAAGTCCATAATTTAATTGACTCTTATAGTTTCAGGAAATTTTGTGAGTCAGGGGAGGGGAAATTTAAAAAAATCAGAAAACAGAACAAGGACAAATGTGTTTTAATAAAAAAACTATTATGATTATTTACACCAATTCCTTGATAAGCATATAAATGTAAACTTTTATTGTTGGCATTATTTCACATATGATTTATCCAAATTCAGAGTTAATACTGTCATTTGAGTGTACAGGTAGTGAGAAAATTTTGTTATATTCACAGAATATACATACACGTGCAATCAAAATGTGTCCCTCTCTAAGCCAGTGGTATAGACACTGTCCCATTGGCTCTGCCTCTGCCTCGCAGGTGTACGCTGGGATCAGTCACATCATCCACATGCTCCTCACTCTTCTTTTCCTTCAGGCTGTTGATGAACCTCAGGGTGATTTCATCCCATTCTTCAGGCAACAGCATCAGCAGAAACCCAATGCAGATGATGATGGTAGCAGCCAGGCGGACGACATTGAATATCACCTCCTGCTTTAGGAGATCCACAGCTAGGAAAGAAAAATCAAGTCATGCATTGCATATGCCTGTTTCTAAGCTTTGAAAACAAGTCACCAAAGTCTATGTTACTTCTAGAGATTTCCAAGAGTCGTCTTTATTCTTCCAAGTTAGTGTTTCCTTTTTCCACATTGCTAGGTTTGCTTTCCATTGCTTGTCTCTAAATCATGCTTATCTTTCAAGGCTTAGCTCAAATTCCATGTAATCTGACTTACTTATCTCCCGTTTTCTCTCAGTACTTTTCCTCTGTACCCCTTTACCCATCTCCAGTTTCATTGGACCATTGGAGATTTTTCAAATGAGCCACACTTGTTAGTGTCTAAGACTTGTGCAGGCTGTTCTTTTAAAAATGTAATTGAGGTGAAATTCATGTAATATAAAATTAACCATTTTAAAGTGGACTTAGTGGCACTTAGTATATTCACAATATTATGCAGCCACCACCTCTCTCTGGCCCCCAAATATCTCCATCACTTCAAAATAAAAGCCCATACCAATTAACTCCTTAGCTTCTTACCCCCACTCCCCAGCCCTCAGCAACCACCAATGTACTTTTTTTTCCCCCTATAGGTTTGCCTATTCTAGTTATTTTATATAAATGGAGTCACATCCTCTGTCCTTTTGTGACTGGCTTCTTTCACTTAGCAAAATATTTTTGAGGTCCATCCATATTGCAGCATGTGTCAGCACCTCATTCCTTCTTATGGCTGAATAATATTTCATTGCATCATAATTTGGTTATTCATTCAACTGCTGATGGACATTTAGGCTTCTCTACCATTTTGCTATTGGGAATTGGGCTACTATGAACATTTGTGTATGAGGATTTTTAAAATCTGTTTTCACTTTTCTGGGGTATGCAGTCAGCAGTGGAGTTGTTGGCCACACATGTGCTATTCTTTTTGCACGAGCTACCCTTCACTCCTCATATCTCACTTCATCCAGCTAAACCTCTCCTTAGATCTCTTCCCTTAGGCTTCTCGCAGGAAGCCTTTTGGATGCTCCTCCTACACGCCCTTGCAGCATTCAGCACATACCTCTATTAAAGCAATTCTATGTTGTAATTACTCAGTTTTTTTCTTTTTTGTCTCCCTCTCAATGCTACATGGTCCTGAGGGCAGAGACTGTGCCTTATTCAGGACCTGTCACTAGTGTTAGGAAAGTTCCTGGTGTACACTAATTGCTCAGAAATTATTTGTCAGATGAATGAATGAACTTCCTTGACAACTCCACTCAGATATTTCTTTCCTCTGAATGTCTTATAGCCGCTGGAGTCTGTCTCACACAATTTGGCATTTAATAATAAATTATTTTGTAGAGTTCCAAGTTGTTTCATGTAGGTTGGCCTTCTTTTACAAATTCAGTCATAAACATCTTAAGAGAATAATAATGTAATTTTTTTTCTTTTTTGCAGTCCTGATCACATGACAAATGTTCAATAAACATTTGCTGATTGTCGTGGAGGACAGAAAAGTGGCTGCTCAAGACTTGAAATTATAAAATGTTAAAGTTAAAAGGACTATACAATCATCCAGATAATCCATTTGTATTTCTTGTTTCACTGGCAGGTTTCTCTAGAAATATTATCCTGGAAAAATAGCTTCTCTTGTCCCTGAGGTGAATAAAATTGTTTTTTCCTTATATCTATCCCAGAGGGCCACCTGCTCTGCCCCAGGAGAGCCTTCTGTGGCTCCCCATGGATTGTCTGAGGAGAAGCCAACCCCATGTACATCCTCTACACTTTCATTAGTGACGGTTACTTGAAAGTCCTATGCTGGGATGCCTTTTGTTTCCATAGGACTTTCTCTAAAAATACCACAAAATTAGGTTGTCAGGGAGATTACATGAAACCCAAATGATACATTTGGTATTTAATTCTAAAAGCACAACCAAGTAAAAACAGTGTTTTTTAGCTGCAAATTTTAAATCTGCTGCATAGCTATTCTGTTGTCTGCCACCTTCACGATATTTAAAAACATCTTCCCAGGCAAGAAACATAATTCACAATTTCTAGAAGGAACAACTCAGGACACAGAACAAACACAAACAAGAGACTTGTAGTGGCCAGGATCTGCACATGTCACATGGTACCTGTACCTGCATTTCCAGGAACGCTGAGCACTGTCCCAATGGAGATTAGGATTGGGTATGTCAGCACCACCCCAACATTCACCAGGATGTTGAAGGCTGTAAAATAGAGGAGGAAATACAAGATAAAGGAGAAATAATATGCTGGACTTTTTTCTTCAAGTAAATGAATCAATGTCTTTGCTACATGTGCCTTTTAAACTGTCTATACCTTTGATCCTCTAATTTTGGAGATGGATGCATGTGTATTCTACCTGAATTAGTCATTTTTTTCTTTCCTCCTCTGCCACTCTGTTTAGCTGAATCTTGCCAATAGGCTGGCAAAAGGCATATGGAGCAAATACAAAGAGGTAAAATAATTGATTCACAGCACTGCTTATTGGCACTATAAAGGTAGGTTGGGGCCAGCCAGAGGTTAAAAGCAGGTGATTGATTGAAGATGGTACCTCATCTCTTTATTGCTATGCTATTTTGTGCCACATTCCTGGTGGCTCCAGTGTTACTGCCTAAAGGAAGGTCTATCCAATGATAGCCTATGCTGTTTTATCCCCTCTCTCTGGAGGTCAGCATCATGTGGGCAAACAAGGGTGGGTTTAAATGTAATTCACTGAATTCCAGAGACTGTCTCCATATCCTGATTTGTGTACAGATAATCAGAGAGCAGATCCACAGAACCAACTGAAGGTGTAGCTTCATGCTCTTCAATGAATACCTTTTGGAACTCTTTGGTTAAATATAAAATTAGTTACAATAATCATTTATCCACTTTAAAACTTATCAAAAACACATTTTCAAAAAGAAAAAAATTATAAATTACAAAACATTATTCTAATAGAATCCACTCAAATGTTTGTTTCAGGGGATAGAGAGATGAGGGCTATCTCCATGACAATGAGGGAAGCATGTTGCCTATATCTCTGTAGAACCAAAAAAAGTTCTAGAACCATTCCAATTAGGATGATGTATGTTCTTCTATTGTCATCTGTAATTCCCGCTTTAGGCCCACTGGGTCACTTGTGCTTGATAGTTAGAAACAGTGAGTTTTACTTTTACACGACTTGGGCTCCTTTTTATTGTTCATACAATAGTAGTGGCAAGCAAGGCAGAGGGTCTTCCTAAGCTAATAACTGCTCCTCATTCCTGACAAAGCTGCAACATGAATGAATATTCCAGCACTTTGACACTCTCCTCAGACTGAGGGAGTCTGACATGGCAAATTCTTACAAATCAGGAATTTATGAAATACAGCACAGGCTCTGCTGAACTCCATAATATGGGGCCTAGCCTGAGTTTAAGTGCAATTCAGACATGCTAGGTGAATGGAGGAGGCTGACTTGCATTTGGGCTAACACATTTCCGGAAAGATAGGTCAACCTGAGAGGATTGAGGCAAAGTAAATGTAAGCAAACAAGAAACCATAACTACAGGAGATGTGGGGTAGTTCCGGATGCAGATTGATGTGTATCCCTCAGACCTGTGTCAGCCTAGCCTCAGCCAGATCATGTCTGATTTCTATGGAGAAAAGAGGGATGGCAATAAACACTTAGGAATAGGAGAACTGAAGACCGTAAGATCCTGGGGCGTGTAACAGCCAGGAGGGAGGCTATCTCCTCAATTGTCACAGCACAACTTTGGCACAGTGAGCTCTGCAGTGCACTGGGGTGGGCCTGGTGGAGCAGGTACAGTGCTGCTTAGCACTGCAGCCAGTGGAGTGTGGAGCTCATACTGCTTGGTGGCGAATGCCAGTGTTTAGCTAGCACAGGTGGCATCCAGCCTCTGCAGGCTTGCTTAGGAGCATGTATTGGATATGCCAAGGAGTATATGTTGATGGAGGGCTACTTTGCAGCAAGGTGGAAATCATGTGTGCAGTGAGGAGGCTAAAGGTCATTAAGATTTTAATTAGGATTGTTCCCATTTATGTTGTTTTTGGCCAGAAAATAATCTAGGTGCTTTTAATGAGGATGTTTTGGTCTTACGGAAATATCGCTATTGATTTCTACTCAACTTAGCAGAGGTTATGAGAGGTGCTAACCATATAATTTTGGCGTCGAAAAGTAGAACTCAAGGGACCAACAATTAATATTTGATCCTTCTCTTGAGTGTTTTCTGTCTAAGACCTCCCCTGAGTCTGAGGGACTGAGCCAGCATAGAAAAAGATGACCCAATCAATACTCTTGCAGGGATGAAAATAAGAACATGTTGCTCCCAGGAATTGCAGTGCTGCTACTATTTCAAATTATATCACCTCAATAAAGAAGGTCAGTTGAGGGTTGATAGATGTTCTGCAGGCCGAGTATTGTGGGAAAATGAGGAGTGGGCAGAGGGAGTTGACCTCCGAGTGGCGTGTGGAAATGGGAGCGGCATGAAAAGGATTTGATTCTGAGTAAACAAACACCAAGTCATTGGGTTGTTGCTGTTTTTTGACTGCTTGGTGAGAGAAGAGCAACCTTGTTATTTTACAGGCTCCTCTCACATCAAGTGACAACAGCAGCACAGCTTAAAAGTCGGATCCCGGAGCTCAGGTGAGGCAGCCAGCCTCAGAGTTATAGGAAGTTGGCAGTGAAGACATTACAAAGACTCCAGGTGATTTTTTCTTGGCCATTAACTAGGCTCTGTCTACACAGCCAGGATCACCAAGCCCAGTGCATGCTGCTGTCTCTTTACTGGCAATGTCTTCCTATCACAAATCCATCCTCCATTCTCAGCCAGAGTGAGCTGTTTCATATGCAGATATGAGCCTATCACCAACCTGCTTAAAGATTATTAAGTGAACTTTAAATCCAAACACCTCAAAATGGCTTTCCAGGTTCTTCCCAACCTGCTTCCTTCTTAAATAGCATCTCCCTCCCTCCCTTCCTCCCTCCCTCCCTTCTTTCCTTCTGAACTCAGTGCTCCCACCAGTTTGAACCACTCTGAGTTCTTTGAATGCACCATCTACTCCCTAGCCTCTGCCCAGCACACCATGGCACACATGGAACATTATAATGTGATACAGTGCATTAGAAAGAATGAATGAGGCTGAAGAAGAATGGATTGAAGGCCAGTGGTATACAGAGAGGCCTGGGCCTCCATTGCACACCTTAACTCATGGGAGGCATACTAGTTGGATAGCTTGAACCTAATCAACCAGCAGCTTGCAAAGAACCTTCTAAACATGACCAATGATGTTGAACAACATACGTTTGGGAACTAGAGCACAGAGTTACCCAAGGAAATAATCCTGTGATGATAATCTAACTAGCCAAAGAAAGATTGAGTGATATAGGGAATGGAAGGCAAAACCCAAGGCCACTTACCCAGCCACAGCCCTGCCATCCCACAGAGACAGCCCCACGGCAGAGCTGCAAAAGAGGACCAGTGCTCCACCTTGGTGAAATACAAGATGACTGGGGTGAAGGAGATGAAGATCAAATTGAAGAAACCCAAGGTGGAGACAAAGTGTGCGGCTTCCCCAAAGTTGGCACTTCCAAGAAACATTTTAAACAAGACCTGGAATGAGAAAGAAACTCTACAGCCACACAGAGGCTTAGCTAGAACAGAAAGGTAAGTCTTATGATTCTGTACTGTGAGCTAACTGGCCCAGAGTTTATTCTCCATTTCTTCTTGCCCTGACACCTTCACAGCACTAGATGGGCTGTTGAGATAAGGAATTAAAATACTCTATAGCCTTCATATGAAATTGCAAATGTCATAAAATGAATTTCTTATGGTGCTGAAAACTGCTGGGTACTGTCCATTGTGTTTAGTGCCACCATCAGTGATGGGTATCAGGCAAATGATAAATAAGAGTCCAGACAAGCCCAGAAAAATCTTCTAGGACTGACGGCCATTAATCCTTACCTTAAAGCATGGGATTTGTTTTATCCTTATTTTGATAGATACTGAAAAGTAAATTGGATGGAGAGACCCTGTCATTATGTTGAGAGAAATAATATTTATGCCTTGGATTTATATGCAATTTTCTTTGTGAGCTTAAAATGACTTCACAAATATGGTGCTTGTTCCCCAGATTAAGAAACAGTTTTTATATATTATAAACCTGTGTGCAGAGGAAGATGGCAAGGAGAAGCAAATAGCTAAGATAAAATCACACAACAGGTCAGGGAGAAAGCCAAGTGTAGAGTCCATATTTCTTAGCTTCTTAAGCCCACCACTCCCTATACTAATCCTGTAACAACATAGAGTGAGACAGATCTCTTCTGCCTGGAATTATATTATGGTGCAGATATGATTTGGTACATGTCAGCAAATATTACCACTCTCAGAATGAATACATTCTGTAACCTGGTCAGGGGAAATCCCTCTGCAAGAGAGCCATTCTGGTCATAGAGCAACCCCAGGTACTGTTTCTAATTTCAACTGAACTAATTATTTTTTTCTGCTGAAAGACTTAATCAAAAGAATTTGAGCACGTGGTAGTCTTTGGTCACATCAGACATCTTCATGAATCTCACTTGGGGAGCAAGTTAGACACTAATGGCCGTTGAGTGAACATTTGTCAAGCTTGTCACACAGAATCAATGGGCCAAGAAATGTCAATATGGAAATAGACTTCATGCCCTCTGAGCCACAGTGTTGGTTAATAATCAGAAAAGGCTTCCAGGAGGGATGAAAAGGGTATTTGCTGCCTTTCAAAGAGTGTTTTCTCATTGAAACACCAAGAGAGGTGAAATTGGAACAGTTCTTTAATACATCCAGAAAGTTGACTTTTAAAAGTAGAGCTTTGGGGAATAACCTTTTAGATCTGCTCTCTTAGTTCTCACTTCTGAAGTCAGGTGCAATGACTCTGAATAGAATTTTCTTTGATGACAGGGAACTCCAGTGGAGAAAAAAATGGTGGGTACATACAACTGACTTAGAGCATCCATCAGAGAAAAAAAGAGGTTCTTCATTTTGCTAGTAACATGAGCTCTTGTGGCATGGGGTTAATATGTGCCAAACAGCTCTCTAGTGATAGCTTATTTCTAACATCTCTTTTGAATTAAAATAATGACCATAGATAATTAAATTAAAGAAACATAGGGAGAGAAGATGACTTTCTAATGTTCCTGCTATAACTGCCTGCTAAATGAGGGATTAGGGCATAGCACATGGGCTTAGAAGTGGGCTAGTCCAGAGTTTAAGTCTTGGTTCTATCACTATTTGGCTGTATGATTTGAGGCAAGTTATTGAATCTTTCAAAGCCCCAGTTTCCTCACCTGGAAAGTGGAAATAAATATGTATGCCTCATAAGGTTGTATTAAAACAGGCAAAATTTTCAGGCAGGTACCCATCACATAACGAGTACTTAATTTACTTACTATCATTTCAACACATCTATTTTCTTTCTAATCAATGTTTTCATCTTACTTTCTTACTTTAGTACTCAAGTCTAAGTTATGAGTGACAGTTGCTTACAAAAGAAAATGCACAACATACCTTATATAATGCAGATGTAGAGGCTGAGCCCACTGCAAATGCCACTCCTACGATGGAATCAGCGTGGAAATTATCTGCATACGCCATCATGACAATGCCGGTAATTGCCATTATTGCAGCAACTATCTGTCAAATAGGATGCAAAGAAACAGAAAAGCAATGATGCCTCTGGATCCTAGATCAGGCAATTCAAGACTTTATAAAACTGCTAAGTAATTCCTTAAACCTAATTACCTTTTGTACATCACTTTTTAAATGTAGGAAGGCTCAGTATTAGAAATAAATCAATATGTTCATGAGATATCCAGGCACAGAATATAAAAGCTGTTCACATTATAATTAATAGTAATTTTATTCTTTTTAATATATTTTTACTTTTTTAGGCCTAATAATTTCAATTTTTTAGCTCAAGCTTTCTAGAGATTAACATTTGTACTGCTGAAATAAATTTAATAGAAAGTCACTTCTAAGTGTTTTCATATCTTCTGTATTTCATCTATTCTTTTTCCTCCAATTTAGTATACATTTTAATCAGCTCCTTGGATCAATGTATGTTTCTGAAGCTCTCCATCTAATCAGGACCTGATTAGCGAGACATGATATTGATACAGCTAAGAGGCAAAATTTAGGCCAATGGGAAAAAAGAAAGAAAATAAATTCTCATAGAGATTTATAGAGGAGCAAGCTGAGTCTGCACTGTCGCTTGGAATGTCAAATGGAAGCCAGTACTTCCTTTTGTTCACATGAAAATTCATTTTTCAGAAAAAACACTGAAAGATAATTTCATTTAATTATTCTAGAGCATTAACTGCATAAAGTGAAATATTCATAATTCAACTGAAGTCATCATGGTTTACTGTAAATTGACATGATTCTTGCTATATTCAAAACAGGAGTCTACTCCCTTAGTGAAATGGTTTGTGTCATCTCTTTAATTATCTTGAACCAGTTCTACTGGAAAGCAGTTCAGAGCTACAGCAAACAGTAAAATAACGCTGGAACAGGTGACAATATGTCATTTCCTTGTGAAATGGTTTCACTGACTTTAAAATCCAGATGAAAATTTGTGAGAAATTTAAACCTACATAGTAATTAATTTTGTTAAGCTTCAGTTCTGAGTATTCCCAAGTAGAGAAATTCCCAAGTAAAGATAGCTTTTTCACATATGTGATTTTCGGGGGCCCTTTTGAACACTATTAGTGAATTATTTTTTATAACATGTAGATTTTTAACATGTAATTATTGACTCGCTTGAGACCAGTGCAAAGTATGTTCCCAATGACATAGAATTCAGACGCTGCCAAAGCATGTCTTTTGTTAATGGTCACCAAAAACAAGGGCCCACTTGGTTTCAGAGTAGCTCCATATTAAAGTGTCCTTAATGAAAAACAGCAGGAGTACTTGAGAACAGACGTAGACATGTCAGCAGTGAAAAATCATCTTCATTAAACATTATCAGGAGGCTGCTTGATGGGAGGTGGTTTTCTTGCTGAGTGAATATCATATTCTCTAAAGCTGCCGGGTGTGTGTTCTGGTTAGATTCGTCCTTAAACTATAGGGAATAGAATTTAATACACACACCACAAGGTGTCGAGGAGATTTCCTAAACAAGAAGTAACAGACTCATCAATAAACACAGTGAGGGAGTTATCAAGACCTGGAAATTCTATGAGGGTTATCATTTTCCTTGATTTGGGGATTTGCAATAGTTCTTTGGGGGATCTGATTTCAGGGAAATAAAAAGGCACATTAGATATTGGCATATCCTGACTTGGTTTTGTGTTTAAATAATGTTCACTGGTTAGTGTTCATGAGTACAAATAGATTTCCTTCATAAGACTGAATTAGCAGGAGAATACATTTGAGTTAATATTTGTTTTCTTTTAGCTAAGTGTTGTATTTTCTTGGTCAAATAAACAAGTGGTTACTTCAAGACAAGACTAACAAAACAGTGTAAATCCTAACAAACTTTCACATGATGTGCTATTCTATATTTTAAATTATTAAAAGCATTCTGTAATACATAACACATGGGTTTAGGTAATTACACACTGTAGTATGTAATTCTGGATTTAGAAAATTGTGAAAACCAATTAAAAAACCCCAAAGCAAAAAACAAAATGCTGTCTAGAAAAGGACAGGCAGTTGGCATCATTATCCCCAACATATGACCACAGGTAGGAACTCTTCCTTTTCTGAGTTAGCCACTAGTAAAAATAGATATGCATAAACTTTCTATTATGTTTCCTCAAGATAGGAATTGAATGTGGGTAAAGATTACATAACTCTGTAGCAATTCAAAATTATAACCATAGTGAGCCTCTTAAAGATCTTCATTACTTGTTATATTCAAGTCCTTGTGAAAATATTAGCCTGGACCACTTAAATTGACATATCAATTACAGCAGTGTCTCTTTCAATTTCCTTCACAGAGAGAAGCATTTTTCACGTTAGGGGGCCAGACAATGCTGTTAAGTTCTGAAAGAATGAAAATCTGAGTATCTGAAATGTTAGAAAAATTCTCCATGATATGAGCAGTAATTCATAAGTTATACAGTAGGTTCTTGGGGCAGGGTGCAGGTGGAGGGTGTAGTGGGAATAGATAAATTATTTGCCACATTTTAATTTAAATTTCATAAATATCTGATAGGTCAAATTCTCTATGGCTATATTTTAAGAAATTTTAAATATATTTCTTATCTATATGGTTGTAAGTGAAGGAAGAGATCTCAGCTAATCTTGAAAATGAGGAAAAGTTGTGGAGTGGTTGTTAAACCACTGGTTTAACTTTAGAGAGTAAATACTCTTCAGATGTCCGGAGAACAAATATCCTAAGCACGTGTCAGTCACACGCATTTTCAGAATCCATCAGTCATCAAAGAGGGATTAATAATCTTTTCTTCTCAACAGAAAAACACAAAATGACTCTTCTTGGCCTCAGCTTTCTGGAAATGTGTCTGCAGGAAGCCAGCGCCTAAAAATGCTCATATGTGTTCATTAACATGATGACAACCACTGAAGTGCTCCTGGGACACATTAACATCCATAAGAGGAATTCTGCTGAAAATACACCATCTAGTGGTGCCACCTGCTCGGCTTCTGAAAAATGTGGGTCTCTTGACAATCTATTCCGGTTCCAGCCTCTTAACCAAGCAGAAGTGTCTAAATAAGATGTAAAACTAGGCCAGGCACAGTGGCTCATGCCTGTAATCCTAGAACTTTGGGAGGCCCAGGTGGGTGGATCACATGAGGTCAGGAGTTTGAGACCAGCCTGGCCAACATGGCGAGACCCCGTCTCTACTAAAAATACAAAAATTAGTCGTGCTTTGTTGGCACATGCCTGTAATACCAGCTACTCAGGAGGTTGAGGCAGGAGAATCGCTTGAATCTCGGAGGTGAGGGTTGCAGTGAGCTGAGATCACATCACTGCACTCCAGCCTGGGCAACAGAATGAGACCCTGTCTCAAAAACAAACAAAAAAGATGGGGGGCGGGGGAAAAAACCCTTACCATTACCATTATCTGAACCTGGCTTAGGTTAGAATGTTAGTAACCATAGTGACCATAAAACTGCCAGCTCCTCCATTTAAAATTTTTAAACCTCTCTGCCCTCACACATTGTGGTGTGCCCACCTGGGGTGAGTCATTGAAGGAAGAGGATTTATTTAGCCCATTATCTCAGCATGCCAGTTGAGTGGCATGGCCTCCTGAGCCACCTATCTTCCTCTGCATGCTGGGGCCCTCAGAGAGCTCTCTGCACCAATTTTCAGAGCCAATCAGAGGGGATCTGTGTGGTCATTTGAGCCTGTTCCTAAAGCCCAAAAAGGGCTTTACCAGTGGACATTTGGTGATCTCACTGTACTAAATGCCACCTGTGACCCTGCATGGAGGTTGTTTCTTTTATCTTTCAAATAATTAGTTTGTACAGATAAAGCCTAAAGAAATACCTGGTTTTGGCTGTTTTTGTTTTCTTCTATATTTTTTTCTTTTTCTCTTTTGGCTCAGGCCATCAAAAGCCCACAAAGGTTTGGTCCTTCTCTGCATCTCCAAGAGGGTTTATCAACCTTATCCCATTCACTATGGTTCCCATTCACAGATGGTTTTCACAATTCTTATTTGCATAACAGTACCAGCTCCTTCAGGGTCCAAGGCATTGGATGAACCTTTAGTTGCTTCTCTTCCTACAGTGTTCCTTTAAGATTTTAAAGGTCAAAATGAGTAATTATAATCCAAACATGTTTCCTTACTTTGCCTTGAGGCTAGTTCCGTTTCTTGAAGCTAGGTGCGTATGAAGCAGCTGGTTCACAAATCAACCCTTGAATTCCAAAGCCTACAGCAGCCCTAAAAATGCAGATCTCAGACCACACTGCTGGCAGCTGCTGTACTCAAGTTGAAAACTAAAGGTCAGTAGTTGAGGTTGGGACACACGTTAATAGTTTGACCGATGAGAAACAGGCTGATGATTATCTCTCTGGGTAAATTTAGATAGAGTTGATTTTCAAGGAACTATGGCTATACAGAATCCTTAAACTTCTGCATATGTTATATTTAAGGTTCTATGAAAAACTGTCTTTTTAACTCAGATTCTATTAAACTGAACAAGTGCTGAAGTGTGAAAAATAAGAGGTGTGGCAATCTATAGCTGTCCAGATGCTGTATGTGAGACGGGCAGTGGGGTATCTTGGATAGCAGCACACCCAAGGGATGCTGGCCCTCTGAACTCTCCCTCTCCCTACACGTGTGGATTTTTATATGAATAAAATCCATTTGAAAATGATCTCAAAGGGAGACCTGGATGTCAAAGATGTAAAGAAATCCCGTGAGGAAAGAGTGAAGGATATATGTGGAGGGTAGACACATTGACTGCACCTTGTTGAAGGGGTTACAGATTCCTTGTGGGTGTAAAATCAGACAGCCAGCACAACCCAGCTGTCTCCTCTCTTGGCTGTATTCATAAGTCATTGTCCTGCCAAGAGAGGGATAAGAGGGAGGATGACTCCCACTGTCCATCCTCCACTGCCTCTTCTAGGAAGCATGGGAGTTCTGGGTAGAGAATTCTGCGTTGCACATGAATCAAGAGTAACCAAAGGCAAGATGGAAACAAATTGTCAAGTTATGTGTCATCCTAATTCTTATCTTAATATCAGCATAAATCAGTAGCAGCTCAGCTCTCATGTACTGTTTTAGAGCATTCTGGGGCCCAATTTGAATTCAAAGAAGTACCTGCTATACAATGAAAGATTCAGTTTAACTGATGTACTTCAGTCAGTTTTTGGTAGATCCTGGAAAGTCTTTGAAACAGCCATAGTTTGGGAAGCTAACTGCACAGGGACCCAAATATGGCTGGAAAATATGTGGCTCCCAACCCAGAGGGACACTAATTCATTTCATAATCTGCTAAGACAGTTGGAATCTGCTGAACCATCCACCAACCACCAATATTCTCCATATCTTCAAGGAAATTGGAAAATGTAAGAAAAATTTGAATGACTAATATAAAAAAATAAGAGAGGGACAAAATCTGAAAGACAGTTTCTACCATTGTAGTCTGGCATCTTCTTTTCATTGGTGTAAAACAGATACCAACAGCAGAGAAGAAAGCTACCAGCCAGTGGCACATTCCCCTTGGAAAGAACCTTTTTTCTTTTTTCTTTTTTTTTAAAGGTGGGTTCTCTGGTTCTTATGAATTTAAGAACTCTAGCTAAACATAAGGTCTGAGAGACAGGAAAACACCTATTTTCAAAGCTGCAAGAGCTGGATTATCACTTTCTAACATTTTTGCAATCAAAAAATTATCTTTTAAAGAAGTTTACTAATTTTCATGGGATGATCACAGATTAGCTGCAAGCAATTACTCATGAAAGGGCTTTTAAACAAACCATAGATTACCAATAAATTGGCTGAAATGACTTCATACTAAATGTAAAACAGATTACCTTTCTATCTATAATTCAGTGTTCAAAAGAAAATATTAGCAAGTTATTCATAATATGTAATTCATTTTTATGTGAGCATCAGTAATTCTGGCCTACTGGTGGTCCAGATAAACCCACATTTATGATGTTGTAACTTCAAGTGTCTTTTCATGGTGTTCTTTTTACAAAAAAAAAAAATTAGAAGTAGGGAAGGTCATAGCTTCTCATTTTAAACGTGCTCATTCCTGGGGCTAAGCATATGAGAATTATAATCCAACAAACATCTGTTTCTAAACTACTGATGCTTTAGCATGAACCAGAAATATAAATTTTAATCTGATGACTGAAAGCATCCCTTTAACTGTTTTATTTATTTTTTTGAGTAGTCCAGTGGGATGACATCTGGAGGAGCTATGCTTTATATTATTTATAGATGTGGACAGTAAGAGCCACATTTATGTTGTCAGTGCTGTTTGCCCTCCTTTAATTTCTCAAATGACCTAATTATATGTGTTCTCAATATGTCTTGGGATGAAAATAATTGCTGATACTCTCAAAGGCAAAATGCTGAATACGTTTCTGTGCTTCTCACATTCCATGGCCTGACTGTGGGCATCATTAAAGTTACACTTTACCATTCTTCTGGAACGTGGCATTGAACATGTCCTAATGTCTCACAGTGAGAAGTGAACACTTCCTCTTACTTACAAAGAAAAATATCTGATGTTTTACAGGATGCCTGACACTAATGCTTACTATTCTGCTATCTCTGATGTCTTCACTTATGGATATATTCATTAACAAGTACTTATTAACTATTTAACATTTCTTCTACTGAGTGTTATTAATTACAGATGCTGTATTAGTTTCCTAAGTCTGCTGTAACAAATTACCACAAACTTGGTGACTTAAAACAACAGAAATTTATTCTCTCACGGTTCTGGAGACCAGAAGTTCAAAATACAGCTGGGACCAAAGGCATCTCTAGGGAAGGATACAGTCCTTGCTTCTTCCAGGGTTCTGGTGAGTGTCCTGGCATTCCTGGCTGGTGACCACATCACTCCAGTCTCTGTGTCTCTGATCACATCGCTGCAGCCTCCTCTTCTGTGTGTGTCTCTTTTGTGAGTCTCTCATAAGGACACTTGTTATTGGATTTAGATCCTACTCTGATAATCCAAGATGATGTCCCCTTTTCAAGATCCTTAAGTTAATAATATCTGCAAAGACCCTTTATCCAAATAAGGTCACAGTGACAGATTTGGGAGATTAAGATGTGGACAGATCTTTTTTGGAGTCACCACGCAACCCACTGCAGATGGCAAATTTAAACTGGCAATGGTTGGTAGCCTCTAGGCAGATTTTTGATTTTTAAAATCTGCTATTTAAAGATAAGTTACATAGTTGTTTTCTTTTTCTCTAAAATACCTCAAATAAACACTGTACCTTTTTGGATGTAACCTCTTGCATCAGTGAGGTCCATGGTTAAATGTGTTCATTCACTCTAATACAGTGGATTTTATTGCTGGTAAATCTAGTGGTGAAAACATGGATTTAATGTTGGTGTTTGCATGCCACTAAAAGAACAGAAGAGCCTCCAAATCTCTCTTCTCCCCTCTTCTGACAAGACTCTCCAGGTTCTTATGGGTGATCCATGGTCCATGGTAGTGAAAGACAGTGAAAAGAAAGATCTCAGAAGTATGAATTCATTTACTATATCCTCAAGTATCAATTGAGCCCCTACTTTGTGTCCTGCAATATTCTAGACATTGGAAAGAGAGACAGCTGACTTCCTAGGGGATGACCTATGTTGATACATAGGGCGGCTCCGTGCTTGGAAGGTCCCCACCCTTGGTTTAATGCTCTGTTGTTATCTTAAAATTAACAGTTTTTAACAGGGCCCCTGCATTTTCATTTTGCACTGGGCCCCATGGATTATGTAGCACATCTTGAAAAGAACAGTGGACAATATAGGAAAGCTTCCAGCTCTCAAGGGCTTGTCAGGGTATCTGACGGTAGACAGCCAGCACCAGTGCCCCAGGTATAAATATGTGATGCTGAGCCCTTTGGGGTCAAATCTAAGGTAAGACAGTAAATAACGTAGTATCACATTTGGATATATTGTAATGGTACCATGGACTGACTCACAGTTTCTGATTTTGTCTTCTATCAAAGCTTTCTACTTATTATTAATATCAAGCTTCACTTCTAAATTTCAGAGCAGCATCTCCCAAGATAAAATCAGAATTGTCTAACTTTTTAAAAATTTTTTTTAAGAAAAGCTTTCAGGGTTAATGACCATCATAAACCCTCTCTCTAATATAGACATTAGTTTCAGCATTTGGGAGGGGGAAAGGACCTTGGAATCATTGCCAATAAGAGCAATGTTTTGATAACAAAATGTTTCAAATTATATCTTGGACATCTCTTTCAGAGAAGATAAGTTGTGTAATACTGATGTTCATTTGTACCTCCTTCTAAAGAAGTGTTGTCTCAATATTTTCATCATAGTGGCATGCCGGATTATATGAATGAGATTTGCCTCCTTAAGTCTTCAAGGCTTCCAAGCAATCTATTTTTAACATAGAACAAGCATATAAATATATATGTTTTTAATCCATATTACTCCTGAAAGGAATAAACTCAGAACTGAAGTTGTTGGTGGAAGTTTAATGCAGTTCAACTAAGGATTTGTATCCAAAAGAAGTTGTTGCTTGTACTTCCATTTCTGCATTAGTCACACTAGATATATAGTCACTTTTAACAGCATTGTGCCATTACCAGTGACTTTAATTATTGTTTGGTAATCTTATCTACTTACACCGATATTAATTAAATCCATCTGGTGGGGGGAATGGGGGTCATCTCAACATATGTTGATTGAAAACTGCAAACCGTAATCTATATAGTGGCTAATTTTCTCAGACCCTTCATTCCTGAGGACAGAAGAAGTTGATCACACCATTAATTCTAAAAATTGATTCTAAAATAGGAACTTGTTTTCTCTGCCTGTTTTAGTGCCTCCTGTTGGAATCAGCTCACTAACCAGTAGAAACAAACTGTTTATCCTTCCATGATGTTGTAACTGCCTGGGCTTTCTAATGCGTCTTCAGATTTCAGTTTGTACTCAGAACAAGTGAGAAAAGTTTTACAGAAACTCCACGAAACAAAGCAGACAGGCTCTCCTGAAGCCAGGGATTTATGCTAAAGGCAGGCATCACACATTGAATCAAGTATGCCATTACCCTCACTCCCATGAACCTGTCTTTCAGCACAATCCATGACAGCAAGAAGACAAAGGCTTTGTTACAACAGAACAGAGCGGAGACATCAGTGGCCGTCAGCTTCTTTAAAGCCAGTAAATAAAGGTAATTAGTCAAAGTCCATAGAATAGAAAAGGGAGCAGTTCTTTTAAGAAAGAGCTTCAATGTCAGACCATCTTCACCAAAAATCCGACTGCATTCCCTAGGAAAGAAAACAGAAATTAATATCCAGGTACTGATGGTGACACCTCTTGTCTTATCTGACTCATCGCAGCCATTTTCAGGTAAGAGCACAAACACTCAATACCCATCCTTCATCTGTGAAGTACACCAAACCCAGTTCTGAAATCTGCAGGCTTCAGGGAGTGTATGAGGTTCCTTGGAAAACAGCCCACATGTGCCCAAGCACAGAGCTAGGCTCTCTTCTCCGAGAGATTCTCTGGAGGTGGCCTGAAAAGCCATTCTGTCGTTTTTGAGCATTCTCAGAAGAGCCTGGAGAAATACAGAAATGGGTAGTTGCTGAAATCACTAGCTACTGGAAGAGGGAGAAGATTCTTTCCCAGTGGGCAAACGAGAGAGGGTCAAGGCTGCTACTGCTCTGTGAACAGGCTACAGACAACTCCTAGAACCTGGAGGGAAAGGGACTGTCATACGTCTGTGCGGCACACATGTCTTTGGGTTTTATTTCTAAGACACTACGCCTCTTTCTAATATATCTGCCCAATTGACTAATTTTTTTCTTGCTAGCATTTTTAAGGCAGAAAAATGAAGAAAGGCTCTGTGATAACTCCCACATGATAAAAACTAAATAGAAAACTCAGGTTGTACTTAGATACAAACATTTGGCCCTTTTGTGGAGAAATTGTCTGAATTCAGTGTCAGAAAATGGTCACTTCAATTGTTAAATCTTCTATTTGATTTTCAATTAAGTTGGCTACATTTAGCCCCAGGGGCTATTTTTTTCCTTTATGTCCTAGGCCTAAACATGATTTTTTTTTCCCCCTAGGTCTGGCTCTGTTACCCAGGCTGGAATGCAGTGGCGTGATCTTGGTTCACTGCAACCTCCGCCTCCCAGACTCAAGCCATCCTCACACCTCCGCCTCCTGAGTAGCTGGGACTACAGGCACGCACCACCATGCCAGGCTAGTTTTTGAAAATTTTTTGTAGAGACAGGACTTCACGCTGTTGCCCAGGCTGGTCTCAAACTCATAAGCTCAGGTGATCTGCTTACCTTGGCCTCCCAAAGTGTCAGGATTACAGGCAAGAGCCACCGCACCTGGCTTTGAGGGGCCATTTTAATAAAAATGTTCAAGCTAGTCATACAAACAGGTAGTAATGGAAGGGACACAATGACTGCGCCTATATGACGATGGACTGAAAACAGACTTACTACTGGGAGAATTTTACTTAATTTTTTTCCACTCAATTGTTCACGAACATTCAAGCATTTATGGGGCAACTGTCAGGCATTGTATTTTCATGAGTAGTATAAGTAATCTTGTTCAAAGCAACACATTATTAATATATGCATATGTTTATAATGAAATCTACTTACAGGACTCTAGTACTGGTACTCTAGTTTCTTTTCCAGTTTTAAGTGAAATTAGTGTGCCTCAAAGTATTGCAAATCAAAGTAAATTCTAGCCAATGTTTGCCTCACATGAACGTTCACATGAATGATGTAATCCCAAAAAAAGACCATGTAGAGAGGAGGAGTGATAAAGAATTTAGGCACAGGGAGTACAGCCTTAAAGATTAAGTTTCATAGTAAATGTGACTTTCAACTGGATGAGAATGTTGGGAGTTGCCAGGTCAGCAGTTGCAGGAAGGTTAAAGACATGTGCTGCACACACAGAAACTTGTATTGAAATTTGTTTACTTTCATGTAGGAGACTACCAAAAAGGAAGAATTTTTGTAAAATGAAAGTAAGATTTCCCAAAGATAAATTTTAACTTTAAAGAGACAGAACTTCAAAGAAGAGATTAAATAACCTAAAGCCTTCTGCAAAGTAAACAGAAATTACACGCGCTCACATACACACAAAAGTGAACAGTGTCTCTGGAGCCCCACAGCCAATGGGATAGTCTGAATTAGCACCATACATAGAACCAGAGGAAGTTTTCATAGAGCATCCTGGGCACAAAGTTCATATTCTATACTTATAAGGTGATCTGCTCCATGAGAAATCTGCCGTGTGGAGCTGGAGTTGAGAGTCGTGGGTTTATCTTATTATTTAGAACCACTGATTGACTTTTAAAATATGAACACATTTATTAAGAACCACCATAACAAGACCCATTCCTGATTAAAGGATTTCTTTTTCTTATCACTGGCTCTAGCCAGCGATTGTTCTTTAACCAAGAGCCGACCATCATGCTGGGAGGAGTGCTCCTAAGCAAAGATTTTGGACACAGGGAAGACCAATAGATGTGTACTCCAGACAGGCAGAGCCTGACCAGCAAAGCAGCTGGGAAGATGCTGCTGCCAGGCGGAGACTGTTCTTACCTGGCTCATCTTGTCTCCCAGGTGTTCATTCCCTCATTGTTCCCCTTTCCTTCCCTTTCTCTCATAGCCAACCTTCTCCCCTCTGTCACCGTTGTTGTAGACATTAAAAACACTCTCCATCCAAATGCCAGGTCACTTGTGTAAAATCTCATACTATTTAAGCATTAAACTCTAAGAAACATGAAAACTAAAAAAAATATGGATTTTTATGGAGAAGCAAATAAACAGTGGGTTTCTCTTTGGGATGATGAGATCAGACTTTCTGGGCAAGTGGCATTGACAGGTGGTATAGCTTGAAATGAAGCATAGAAGTTAGAGGACACTAATAATTTAGTTATGCTTATTATTAAAACAGCAGCCACTAGTTATGGAACCCTTTCTATATGTTAAATAGCATCTTAAGCACATTTTATAGGTGCCTGACATAGGCAAATATCTTTGCTCTAGTTTAATGCTTTCTAAAGAATTTTTCCCCTAAGAAAACATCCTTGTTAATAATATGCTATACAATTTTTTCTTCCTAAATTTCAAATTCACCTGAGGCAACTGAATTCTTCTGTAGTATATAAATGATTATCAAAAACTACTTCTAAATAGTCCTCTCCATCTAGATTTGATACTTTATTGAAAATTATTTTGATGTTACTGACAAGAAAAAAAAAACTGGAAATGCTTTCATACCATTCTAGAGAAAATAGTCAGAGGTTCTGCTGTTATGGGACAAATCCTATTTCCAGTCTTATACACTAACTGTTCTCCCCTTGTTCAGTCATGAGAGCTTTGGGAATGACTTCTTGGCAGATGGTACTAATGAGTCTACAGGGAAAAAAAGATCAAGGATCTAAGAATTGTCTGACAATTTTACCTCATATGGAGGAGGCCACTGGAGAATATTCCCTTCAAAGATAGTGTTTTCTGCTTGACAATAAAAGCCCGTTGATTCTATTTCAGAAATGGTCAACTTCACTCTACATGCACTATAGGTAGAGTGCTAAATCAGATTTTACTAAGTTCAGAGTTAGTCTGACATGAGAGATGTGAAAAAGATAGTTCATTCCCAAACATTTCTGCTAGCAGCAGTCTCTTGTTTTAAATCGGTTATCTTAAATCAAACTGACTTAGCTTGCTTTGAGGTATTCTTGAGGTACTTCTTTTTATACAAAACTTTTGTTGTTTTAAATCAATGTGTTTGTCTAAACCATGGAAGCATTCAAGTAGAACGCACATACTGTATAGGTGCACATAGGTATCTTCAAACAGGGACAATTGTAGTCTGATAATCACATTCCCCCATAATCAAATATTGTTAAAAAATTTTACAATGCAAGATCATGTCTACTTTGATGAGAATCAAATACAAAATATCTTTAGTAATCTCAAAGAGTTATAGGGCTCTCCCAAGCCAGTAAGCATTTATTCTTTTTGAATTGTTTTTTACTTCTTTCACTATAGCTGAGTTTTCATGGACACATATAGAAAATCAACTCATGGTGAGAATTAATATTCCCAAGCACTTGCAAAGTGGTGATAGGAAATGGAAGTTGAGGCAAGACACACTGGCTTATGCCTGTAATCCCAGCACTTTGGAAGACCAAAAACCACATGATTATCTCAATAGATGCAGAAAAGGCCTTTGACAAAATTCAACAGCCCTTCATGCTAAAAGCTCTCAATAAACTAGGTATCAATGGAACATACCTCAAAATAATAAGACCTGTTTATTACAAACCCACAGCTAATATCATACTGGGCAAAAGCTAGAAGCATTCCCTTTGAAAAAAAAAAAACAAAACCGGTGCAAGACAAGGATGCCTTCTCTCACCACTCCTATTCAACAAAGCATTTGGAAGTTCTGGCCAGGGTGATCAGGCAAGAGAGAAAAATAAAGGGTAACCAAATGTCTCTGTTTGCAGATGACATGATTTTGTATATTTAGAAAACCTTATCGTCTCAGCCCAAAATCTCCTTAAGCTGATAAGCAACTTCAGCAAAGTCTCAGGATACAAAATCAATGTGCAAATATCAGAAGCATTCCTATACACCAGTAATAGACAGCCAAATCATGAGTGAACTCCTATTCACGATTGTTCACAGAGAATAAAATACCTAAGAATCCAGCTTACAAGGGATGTGAAGGACCTCTTCAAGGAGAACTACAAACCATTGCTCAAGGAAATGAGAGAACACAAACCGATGGGAAAACATTCCATACTCATTGATAGGAAGAATAATTCAATGCTCTTCCCATCAAGCTACCATTGACTTTCTTCACAGAATTGGGAAAAAAACTACTTTAAATTTCATATAGAACCAAAAAAGAGCCCACATAGCCAAGACAATCCTTAGCAAAAAGAACAAAGCTGGAGACATCATGCCACCTGACTTCAAACTAAACTATCCTACAAGGCTACAGTAACCAAAACAGCATGGTACTGATACCAAAACAGAGATATAGACCAATGGAACAGAACAGAGGCCTCAGAAATACCACCACACATCTGATCTTTGACAAGCCTGACAAAAATGAGCAATGGGGAAAGGATTCCCTATTTAATAAATGGTGTTGGGAAAACTGGCTAGCCATATGCAGAAAACTGAAACTGGACCCCTTCCTTATACTTTATATAAAAATTAACTCAAGGTGGATTAAAGACCTAAACATAAGACTTAAAACTATAAAAAACCTGAGAACAAAACCTGGGCAATACCATTCAGGACATAGGCATGGGTAAAGACTTCATGACTAGACCAGGCAGTGGCTCACGCCTGTAATCCCAGCACTTTTGGAGGCCAAGGCGGGTGGATCACGAGGTCAAGAGATCGGGCCCATCCTGGCTAACATGGTGAAACCACGTCTCTGCTAAAAATACAAAAAATTAGCTGGGCGTGGTGGTGGGTGCCGGTAGTCCCAGCTACTCGGGAGGATGGGCAGGAGAATGGTGTGAACCTGGGAGGTGGAGCTGTCAGTGAGCTGAGATCGCGCCACTACACTCCAGCCTGGGTGACAGAGTGAGGCTCCATCTCAGAAAAAGGAAAAAAAAAAAAGACTTCATGACTAAAACACCAAAAGCAATGGCAACAAAAGCCAAAATTGACAAATGGGATCTAATAAAACTAAGGAGCTTCTGCACAGCAAAAGAAACTATCATCAGAGTGAACAGGCAACCTACAGAATGGGAAAAAGTTTTTGCAATCTATCCTTTTGACAAAGGGCTAATATCCAGAATCTACAAAGAACTTAAACATCAAAAAGTGGGCAAAGGAGGTGAACAGGTACTTCTCAAAAGACATTTATGCAGCCAACAAGCTATGAAAAAAAGCTTATCTTCACTGGTCATTAGAGAAATACAGATCAAAACCACAGTGAGATCCCATCGCAGGCCAGTGAGAATGGTGATCATAAGTCAGGAAACAACAGATGCTGGGGAGGATGTGGAGAAATAGGAACACTTTTACACTGTTGGTGAGAGTGTAAATTAGTTCAACTATTGTGGAAGACAGTGTGACGATTCCTCAAGGATCTAGAACTAGAAATACCATTTGACCCAGCAATCCCATTACTGGGTATATACCAAAAGGATTATAAATCATTCTAAAAACACACATGCACACACATGTTTATTGCGGCACTGTTCATAATAGCAAAGACTTGGAACCAACCCAAATGCCCATCAATGATAGACTGGATAAAGAAAATGTGGCACACATACACCATGGAATACTATGCAGCCATAAAAAGGGATGAGTTCATGTCCTTTGCAGGGCCATGGATGAAGCTGGAAACTGTTCTCAGCAAACTAACACAAGAACAGAAAACCAAACACTGCATGTTCTCACTCATTAGTGGGAGTTGGACAATGAGAACACATGGACACAGGGAGGGGAACATCCCACACTGGGGCCTGTTGGTGGCGGTGGGGGACTAGGGGAGGGATAGCACTGGGAGAAATACCTAACATAGATGATGGGTGCAGCAAACCACCATGCTACGTGTATACCTATGTAACAAAACTGTACGTTCTGCACATATATCCCAGAACTTAAAGTATAATAAAAACAGAAAAATCTGCCAAGTCACTGTAAAAGGTGATCACAAATTAAACATTCTTCAAGGCCAAATGAATAATTAGTACATGCACCTTCAAAAGAACGAAAATGGTAGTTGAGGCCAGGCATGGTGACTCACGCCTGTAATCCCAGCTCTTTGGGAGGCCAAGGTGGTCCGATCACTTGAGACCAGGAGTTCCACAGCAGTCTGGCCAACATGGTGAAACCCACCTCTACTGAAAATACAAAAAAATTAGCTGGGCATGGTGGCACGCGCTTGTAACCCAAGCTACTCAAGAGGCTGAGGCAAGGGGCGAAGGTTATAGTGAACTGACATCACGCCACTGCACTCCAGCCTGGGTGACAGAGCAAGACTCTGTCTCAAAAACACAGAAAATAGAATTTGAAGATAGACCCTTCCACATTAAGTTTATAAGAAGAGTCTTATAATGTACCAACTGTAATAATTTCATTTGGTATAGGGGTAAGAAAGATTTTGGCCCCTGGAAGACAAATTTATTCTGCTAAGGAATAAGTCCATGTGGAGGACTCTTCTTCCATCTGCGGTCTACTGATGTCCCTATTTTTTTTTTTTTCCTGGGTGATGAGAGCAATTTTCCTGGAAGTCACTTCTCAGCATCAGGCTTTTCCCTCTTCATGGAGCTGTCCACTAAGCAAAGGTACTTGGACCCAAATGCTGCTTTTGCCTCCCTTGAGTGCCATGCAGCGCTGGGTAACATCAGCCCTGTCAGCTTCCTGAGCCATCCAAGAGGGGGTTACAGAAGCCAGGTTTAGTACAGAACAACCACTGGAACCATAAGACTTTAAGCCCAACCACCACTGTTCATGGTTAGCAAGGAAACAGACAAAGCCCCCATGCGCATCTAACCAGCAAAGAGTGGCATCTTTTCAAGTTTCTTAGTGCCAAACTCCCCATTGCATGAAATCAGGCTGTGTCATCTGCTAGGCATCTCAGTGTCAAGAATATTGAGCAAATGTTTGTGTAATAATCTTATTAATACCTTTTTTTTCTGGGCTTGATGCATTAGGATGTTCTTAAAAAACACGACTTTCAGAAATAGATCTAGATTTAAATCTTGGTTCTATTATTTATAAGTGTATAACCTTGGATGAGTCATTCAACCTTTCTGAATTTGTTTCCTCTTGTCTTAGAATGGGGATAACACCACCTTAAAATGTAAATGTTACCACCAGTTATAAGACATGCAAAAGCACCAGTACAGTGCCTGCCATGTTATAGACACATATTTTTAAGGAAGGACTGATTCTGCTTCTAGTGCTCGTCACCAACCTTAGATCTTGCTTCTTCACATACCCCAAAAAACTCAACTCATATTCCCAAGATATAAAAATGGGCATATTTTCATAAAACATTTCAATAATCTCTTATTGGCCAGTTAACATGAAACCTACCTGAATTTTTTCATTGGAGATTGCTTTTCTTGAGCAGTGGCTAGATGACCAGAATAATAGACTGGGAAAAACATAATGTTCCAGTTTGTTGAAAACCAAGTCATGAAAAATGGGCAATAGAAGTTCTTATAAGTAATTTTTACAATCTGTGTAGTTCCAACCCAAGACGATGATACTGACAAGATGATCAAGAGTCCCCAGATGCCCTTCAGAACCATGGACGTGCAAGACAGGCAGCGAGCCTTGATTCTGTTTTCTTGGCTGCTGTTCTCAGAATGAGTCTGTGTCCCATCGTCTGCTGGAAACAGGAAAGGAATACAAATGTGTGGAAAGCAGGTTATGAAACAGCAATCAAATATATCAGCTCCTTAAAAAAGATGGATGAAACCAAAGAGGCAGACAGTAGAATTACCAGTGATTTTCTTTTCTACCATCATTTGAGGAGACTGATAACTTCGGCTCACTTTTTCTCTGGACTCTCTGCTCTACCCAATACAGTAAGCATCTGAGTCCCCATCTAGTCCATGAGGTTGCTCATGGACTTGATGGATGCTACGCTGTTTTCCAGTGTGCCCTTGCCTTGTAAGAGCAGTACACATCCCAGCCCCCAAAGACTGGTCTTGGCCCCATGCCCCGCTTTCTCCTATCAAATGTGAGAAGATGTGAGGCATAACACCTCCCATAAGAAGCCTTAGGAAGCATCCCAAGGTCCTACCAGCTCTCTTGTTCTTCCCCTCTGTCATTACAATGTAAAACACCAATAGAAACTGTTCTGTCTGTATGGGGAAATGAGCAGAATGCAGCCCAGGCTGCTCTGTATGCACCAACATGAAAAGGGAGTGAGAAATATGTTTCCATTTTCCCTTTTTTTTTTTTAAGTTGTAGCAAATGGCCTGGTGTTGTGACTCATGCCTGTCATCTCAGCACTTTGGGAGGCCAAGGCGGGAGGATCACTTGAATTCAGGAGTTCGAGACCAGCTTGGGCAACAAAGCGAGACCTTGTCTATGCAAAAAAAAAAAAAAAAATTTGCAGGGGGGTGGGGCATATACCTTTAGTCCCAGCAACTCCAAAGGCTGAGGTGGGTGAATCCCTTGAGCCCAGGAGTTTGAGGCTGCAGTGAGCAATGATTGTACCACTGCACTCCAGCCTGGGTGACAGAGGGAGACCCGGTCTCTTAAAAAAAAAAAAAAATGCAGCAGAGATGATTACTAAATTAAAAGTAATGTGTCCCAAGAATAGAGCAAGTCCTGACTACACAGTCATTTCCCACCTCATCACAAATGACTATTTAATATATTTCTGGACACACAAATTCTGCTTTGTACATTTACTAAGAAAATGTAGCAGCAATTTTACAGCACCCTAAAATAGCCAAAACTCTCTAAAAGTGATAATCATGAAGGCTGTCTCCCTTCATGGAAAAAACAAGTTAACATAATGAATTCATGTACCTATCAGGAAGCTAAACAGGAACAGAGGTCACTCGGAGTCCCTGAGCTGAGATCCCAGATGATAATTGTCTACGAGATTCTCTTGTGTCTCCAGGGACCCCACTTAAGCACGAGGCCTATGCTGAGGGTTAAAGTCACGCAGCCCGGAGATTGCCAATGGCAGTGTGTGGGGCCCGCTCACTTTGTGTCTCCAGAACCTGCTGGCTCTGCTGCTGAATGTGTTCCTACTGCTTAATGAGCCAGGTGTGGCTGCCCCACTGTGTTAAAAACCTTTACCTGCAAACAGGGACAATTTGACTTCTTCTTTTCCTAACTGAATACCCTTGATTTCTTTCTCTTGCCTGATTGCCCTAGCCAGAACTTCCAACACTATGTTGAATAGGAGTGGTGAGAGAGGGCATCCCTGTCTTGTGCCAGTTTTCAAAGGGAATTTCCCATGATTGTATATTTAGAAAACCCCATTGTCTCAGCCCAAAATCTCCTTAAGCTGATAAGCAACTTCAGCAAAGTCTCAGGATACAAAATTAATGTGCAAAAATCACAAGCATTCTTATACACCAGTAACAGACAAACAGAGAGCCAAATCAGGAATGAACTTCCATTCACAATTGCTTCAAAGAGAAACAAATACCTAGGAATCCAACTTACAAGGCATGTAAAGGACCTCTTCAAGGAGAACTACAAACCACTGCTCAGTGAAATAAAAGAGGACACAAACAAATGGAAGAACATACCATGCTCATGGATAGGAAGAATCAATATCGTGAAAATGGCCATACTGCCCAAGGTAATTTATAGATTCAATGCCATCCCCATCAAGCTACCAATGAGTTTCTTCACAGAATTGGAAAAAACTGCTTTAAAGTTCATATGGAACCAAAAAAGAGCCCGCATCTCCAAGACAATCCTAAGTCAAAAGAACAAAGCTGGAGGCATCACGCTACCTGACTTCAAACTATACTACAAGGCTACAGTAACCAAAACAGCATGGTACTGGTACCAAAACAGAGATATAGACCAATGGAACAGAACAGAGTCCTCAGAAATAATACCACACATCTACAGCCATCTGATCTTTGACAAACCTGACAAAAACAAGAAATGGGGAAAGGATTCCCTATTTAATAAATGGTGCTGGGAAAATTGGCTAGCCATAAGTAGAAAGCTGAAACTGGATCCTTTCCTTACTCCTTATACGAAAATTAATTCAAGATGGATTAGAGACTTAAATGTTAGACCTAATACCATAAAAATCCTAGAGGAAAACCTAGGTAGTACCATTCAGGACATAGGCATGGGCAAAGACTTCATGTCTAAAACACCAAAAGCAACGGCAGCAAAAGCCAAAATTGACAAATGGGATCTCATTAAACTAAAGAGCTTCTGCACAGCAAAAGAAACTACCATCAGAGTGAACAGGCAACCTACAGAATGGGAGAAAATTTTTGCAATCTACTCATCTGACAAAGGGCTAATATCCAGAACCTACAAAGAACTCCAACAAATTTACAAGAAAAAAGCAAACAACCCCATCAAAAAGTGGGCAAAGGATATGAACAGACATTTCTCAAAAGAGGACATTCATACAGCCAACAGACATATGAAAAAATGCTCATCATCACTGGCCATCAGAGAAATGCAAATCAAAACCACAATGAGATACCATCTCACACCAGTTAGAATGGCGATCATTAAAAAGTCAGGAAACAACAGGTGCTGGAGAGGATGTGGAGAAATAGGAACACTTTTACACTGTTGGTGGGATTGTAAACTAGTTCAACCATTATGGAAAACAGTATGGCGATTCCTCAAGGATCTAGAACTAGATGTACCATATGACCCAGCCATCCCATTACTGGGTATATACCCAAAGGATTATAAATTATGCTGCTATAAAGACACATGCACACGTATGTTTATTGCAGCACTATTCACAATAGCAAAGACTTGGAATCAACCCAAATGTCCATCAGTGACAGATTGGATTAAGAAAATGTGGCACATATACACCATGGAATACTATGCAGCCATAAAAAAGGATGAGTTTGTGTCCTTTGTAGGGACATGGATGCAGCTGGAATCCATCATTCTTAGCAAACTATCACAAGAACAGAAAACCAAACACCGCATGTTCTCACTCATAGGTGGGAACTGAACAATGAGATCACTTGGACTCAGGAAGGGGAACATCACACACCGGGGCCTATCATGGGGAGGGGGGAGGGGGGAGGGATTGCATTGGGAGTTATACCTGATGTAAATGATGAGTTGATGGGTGCAGCACACCAACAAGGCACAAGTATACATATGTAACAAACCTGCACGTTATGCACATGTACCCTACAACTTACAGTATAATAATAATAAATAAATTAAAAAAAAAAAAAGAGACAGAACTTCAAAGAAGAGATTAAATAACCTAAAGCCTTCTGCAAAGTAAACAGAAATTACACGCGCTCACATACACACAAAAGTGAACAGTGTCTCTGGAGCCCCACAGCCAATGGGATAGTCTGAATTAGCCCATACATAGAACCAGAGGAAGTTTTCATAGAGCATCCTGGGCACAAAGTTCATATTCTATACTTATAAGGTGATCTGCTCCATGAGAAATCTGCCGTGTGGAGCTGGAGTTGAGAGTCGTGGGTTTATCCTATTATTTAGAACCACTGATTGACTTTTAAAATATGAACACATTTATTAAGAACCACCATAACAAGACCCATTCCTGATTAAAGGATTTCTTTTTCTTATCACTGGCTCTAGCCAGCGATTGTTCTTTAACCAAGAGCCGACCATCATGCTGGGAGGAGTGCTCCTAAGCAAATATTTTGGACACAGGGAAGACCAATAGATGTGTACTCCAGACAGGCAGAGCCTGACCAGCAAAGCAGCTGGGAAGATGCTGCTGCCAGGCGGAGACTGTTCTTACCTGGCTCATCTTGTCTCCCAGGTGTTCATTCCCTCATTGTTCCCCTTTCCTTCCCTTTCTCTCATAGCCAACCTTCTCCCCTTTGTCACCGTTGTTGTAGACATTAAAAACGCTCTCCATCCAAATGCCAGGTCACTTGTGTAAAATCTCATACTATTTAAGCATTAAACTCTAAGAAACATGAAAACTAAAAAAAATATGGATTTTTATGGAGAAGCAAATAAACAGTGGGTTTCTCTTTGGGATGATGAGATCAGACTTTCTGGGCAAGTGGCATTGACAGGTGGTATAGCTTGAAATGAAGCATAGAAGTTAGAGGACACTAATAATTTAGTTATGCTTATTATTAAAACAGCAGCCACTAGTTATGGAACCCTTTCTATATGTTAAATAGCATCTTAAGCACATTTTATAGGTGCCTGACATAGGCAAATATCTTTGCTCTAGTTTAATGCTTTCTAAAGAATTTTTCCCCTAAGAAAACATCCTTGTTAATAATATGCTATACAATTTTTTCTTCCTAAATTTCAAATTCACCTGAGGCAACTGAATTCTTCTGTAGTATATAAATGATTATCAAAAACTACTTCTAAATAGTCCTCTCCATCTAGATTTGATACTTTATTGAAAATTATTTTGATGTTACTGACAAGAAAAAAAAAACTGGAAATGCTTTCATACCATTCTAGAGAAAATAGTCAGAGGTTCTGCTGTTATGGGACAAATCCTATTTCCAGTCTTATACACTAACTGTTCTCCCCTTGTTCAGTCATGAGAGCTTTGGGAATGACTTCTTGGCAGATGGTACTAATGAGTCTACAGGGAAAAAAAGATCAAGGATCTAAGAATTGTCTGACAATTTTACCTCATATGGAGGAGGCCACTGGAGAATATTCCCTTCAAAGATAGTGTTTTCTGCTTGACAATAAAAGCCCGTTGATTCTATTTCAGAAATGGTCAACTTCACTCTACCATTGCACTATAGGTAGAGTGCTAAATCAGATTTTACTAAGTTCAGAGTTAGTCTGACATCAGAGATGTGAAAAAGATAGTTCATTCCCAAACATTTCTGCTAGCAGCAGTCTCTTGTTTTAAATCGGTTATCTTAAATCAAACTGACTTAGCTTGCTTTGAGGTATTCTTGAGGTACTTCTTTTTATACAAAACTTTTGTTGTTTTAAATCAATGTGTTTGTCTAAACCATGGAAGCATTCAAGTAGAACGCACATACTGTATAGGTGCACATAGGTATCTTCAAACAGGGACAATTGTAGTCTGATAATCACATTCCCCCATAATCAAATATTGTTAAAAAATTTTACAATGCAAGATCATGTCTACTTTGATGAGAATCAAATACAAAATATCTTTAGTAATCTCAAAGAGTTATAGGGCTCTCCCAAGCCAGTAAGCATTTATTCTTTTTGAATTGTTTTTTACTTCTTTCACTATAGCTGAGTTTTCATGGACACATATAGAAAATCAACTCATGGTGAGAATTAATATTCCCAAGCACTTGCAAAGTGGTGATAGGAAATGGAAGTTGAGGCAAGACACACTGGCTTATGCCTGTAATCCCAGCACTTTGGAAGACCAAAAACCACATGATTATCTCAATAGATGCAGAAAAGGCCTTTGACAAAATTCAACAGCCCTTCATGCTAAAAGCTCTCAATAAACTAGGTATCAATGGAACATACCTCAAAATAATAAGACCTGTTTATTACAAACCCACAGCTAATATCATACTGGGCAAAAGCTAGAAGCATTCCCTTTGAAAAAAAAAAAACAAAACCGATGCAAGACAAGGATGCCTTCTCTCACCACTCCTATTCAACAAAGCATTTGGAAGTTCTGGCCAGGGTGATCAGGCAAGAGAGAAAAATAAAGGGTAACCAAATGTCTCTGTTTGCAGATGACATGATTTTGTATATTTAGAAAACCTTATTGTCTCAGCCCAAAATCTCCTTAAGCTGATAAGCAACTTCAGCAAAGTCTCAGGATACAAAATCAATGTGCAAATATCAGAAGCATTCCTATACACCAGTAATAGACAGCCAAATCATGAGTGAACTCCTATTCACGATTGTTCACAGAGAATAAAATACCTAAGAATCCAGCTTACAAGGGATGTGAAGGACCTCTTCAAGGAGAACTACAAACCATTGCTCAAGGAAATGAGAGAACACAAACCGATGGGAAAACATTCCATACTCATTGATAGGAAGAATAATTCAATGCTCTTCCCATCAAGCTACCATTGACTTTCTTCACAGAATTGGGAAAAAAACTACTTTAAATTTCATATAGAACCAAAAAAGAGCCCACATAGCCAAGACAATCCTTAGCAAAAAGAACAAAGCTGGAGACATCATGCCACCTGACTTCAAACTAAACTATCCTACAAGGCTACAGTAACCAAAACAGCATGGTACTGATACCAAAACAGAGATATAGACCAATGGAACAGAACAGAGGCCTCAGAAATACCACCACAGATCTGATCTTTGACAAGCCTGACAAAAACGAGCAATGGGGAAAGGATTCCCTATTTAATAAATGGTGTTGGGAAAACTGGCTAGCCATATGCAGAAAACAAACTGGACCCCTTCCTTATACTTTATATAAAAATTAACTCAAGGTGGATTAAAGACCTAAACATAAGACTTAAAACTATAAAAAACCTGAGAACAAAACCTGGGCAATACCATTCAGGACATAGGCATGGGTAAAGACTTCATGACTAGACCAGGCAGTGGCTCACGCCTGTAATCCCAGCACTTTTGGAGGCCAAGGCGGGTGGATCACGAGGTCAAGAGATCGGGCCCATCCTGGCTAACACGGTGAAACCACGTCTCTGCTAAAAATACAAAAAATTAGCTGGGCGTGGTGGTGGGTGCCCGTAGTCCCAGCTACTCGGGAGGATGGGCAGGAGAATGGTGTGAACCTGGGAGGTGGAGCTGTCAGTGAGTTGAGATCGCGCCACTACACTCCAGCCTGGGTGACAGAGTGAGGCTCCATCTCAGAAAAAGGAAAAAAAAAAAAGACTTCATGACTAAAACACCAAAAGCAATGGCAACAAAAGCCAAAATTGACAAATGGGATCTAATAAAACTAAGGAGCTTCTGCACAGCAAAAGAAACTATCATCAGAGTGAACAGGCAACCTACAGAATGGGAAAAAGTTTTTGCAATCTATCCTTTTGACAAAGGGCTAATATCCAGAATCTACAAAGAACTTAAACATCAAAAAGTGGGCAAAGGAGGTGAACAGGTACTTCTCAAAAGACATTTATGCAGCCAACAAGCTATGAAAAAAAGCTTATCTTCACTGGTCATTAGAGAAATACAGATCAAAACCACAGTGAGATCCCATCTCAGGCCAGTGAGAATGGTGATCATAAGTCAGGAAACAACAGATGCTGGGGAGGATGTGGAGAAATAGGAACACTTTTACACTGTTGGTGAGAGTGTAAATTAGTTCAACCATTGTGGAAGACAGTGTGACGATTCCTCAAGGATCTAGAACTAGAAATACCATTTGACCCAGCAATCCCATTACTGGGTATATACCAAAAGGATTATAAATCATTCTAAAAACACACATGCACACACATGTTTATTGCGGCACTGTTCATAATAGCAAAGACTTGGAACCAAATGCCCATCAATGATAGACTGGATAAAGAAAATGTGGCACACATACACCATGGAATACTATGCAGCCATAAAAAGGGATGAGTTCATGTCCTTTGCAGGGCCATGGATGAAGCTGGAAACTGTTCTCAGCAAACTAACACAAGAACAGAAAACCAAACACTGCATGTTCTCACTCATTAGTGGGAGTTGGACAATGAGAACACATGGACACAGGGAGGGGAACATCCCACACTGGGGCCTGTTGGTGGCGGTGGGGGACTAGGGGAGGGATAGCACTGGGAGAAATACCTAACATAGATGATGGGTGCAGCAAACCACCATGCTACGTGTATACCTATGTAACAAAACTGTACGTTCTGCACATATATCCCAGAACTTAAAGTATAATAAAAACAGAAAAATCTGCCAAGTCACTGTAAAAGGTGATCACAAATTAAACATTCTTCAAGGCCAAATGAATAATTAGTACATGCACCTTCAAAAGAACGAAAATGGTAGTTGAGGCCAGGCATGGTGACTCACGCCTGTAATCCCAGCTCTTTGGGAGGCCAAGGTGGTCCGATCACTTGAGACCAGGAGTTCCACAGCAGTCTGGCCAACATGGTGAAACCCATCTCTACTGAAAATACAAAAAAATTAGCTGGGCATGGTGGCACGCGCTTGTAACCCAAGCTACTCAAGAGGCTGAGGCAAGGGGCGAAGGTTATAGTGAACTGACATCACGCCACTGCACTCCAGCCTGGGTGACAGAGCAAGACTCTGTCTCAAAAACACAGAAAATAGAATTTGAAGATAGACCTTTCCACATTAAGTTTATAAGAAGAGTCTTATAATGTACCAACTGTAATAATTTCATTTGGTATAGGGGTAAGAAAGATTTTGGCCCCTGGAAGACAAATTTATTCTGCTAAGGAATAAGTCCATGTGGAGGACTCTTCTTCCATCTGCGGTCTACTGATGTCCCTATTTTTTTTTTTTTCCTGGGTGATGAGAGCAATTTTCCTGGAAGTCACTTCTCAGCATCAGGCTTTTCCCTCTTCATGGAGCTGTCCACTAAGCAAAGGTACTTGGACCCAAATGCTGCTTTTGCCTCCCTTGAGTGCCATGCAGCGCTGGGTAACATCAGCCCTGTCAGCTTCCTGAGCCATCCAAGAGGGGGTTACAGAAGCCAGGTTTAGTACAGAACAACCACTGGAACCATAAGACTTTAAGCCCAACCACCACTGTTCATGGTTAGCAAGGAAACAGACAAAGCCCCCATGCGCATCTAACCAGCAAAGAGTGGCATCTTTTCAAGTTTCTTAGTGCCAAACTCCCCATTGCATGAAATCAGGCTGTGTCATCTGCTAGGCATCTCAGTGTCAAGAATATTGAGCAAATGTTTGTGTAATAATCTTATTAATACCTTTTTTTTCTGGGCTTGATGCATTAGGATGTTCTTAAAAAACACGACTTTCAGAAATAGATCTAGATTTAAATCTTGGTTCTATTATTTATAAGTGTATAACCTTGGATGAGTCATTCAACCTTTCTGAATTTGTTTCCTCTTGTCTTAGAATGGGGATAACACCACCTTAAAATGTAAATGTTACCACCAGTTATAAGACATGCAAAAGCACCAGTACAGTGCCTGCCATGTTATAGACACATATTTTTAAGGAAGGACTGATTCTGCTTCTAGTGCTCGTCACCAACCTTAGATCTTGCTTCTTCACATACCCCAAAAAACTCAACTCATATTCCCAAGATATAAAAATGGGCATATTTTCATAAAACATTTCAATAATCTCTTATTGGCCAGTTAACATGAAACCTACCTGAATTTTTTCATTGGAGATTGCTTTTCTTGAGCAGTGGCTAGATGACCAGAATAATAGACTGGGAAAAACATAATGTTCCAGTTTGTTGAAAACCAAGTCATGAAAAATGGGCAATAGAAGTTCTTATAAGTAATTTTTACAATCTGTGTAGTTCCAACCCAAGACGATGATACTGACAAGATGATCAAGAGTCCCCAGATGCCCTTCAGAACCATGGACGTGCAAGACAGGCAGCGAGCCTTGATTCTGTTTTCTTGGCTGCTGTTCTCAGAATGAGTCTGTGTCCCATCGTCTGCTGGAAACAAGAAAGGAATACAAATGTGTGGAAAGCAGGTTATGAAACAGCAATCAAATATATCAGCTCCTTAAAAAAGATGGATGAAACCAAAGAGGCAGACAGTAGAATTACCAGTGATTTTCTTTTCTACCATCATTTGAGGAGACTGATAACTTCGGCTCACTTTTTCTCTGGACTCTCTGCTCTACCCAATACAGTAAGCATCTGAGTCCCCATCCAGTCCATGAGGTTGCTCATGGACTTGATGGATGCTATGCTGTTTTCCAGTGTGCCCTTGCCTTGTAAGAGCAGTACACATCCCAGCCCCCAAAGACTGGTCTTGGCCCCATGCCCCGCTTTCTCCTATCAAATGTGAGAAGATGTGAGGCATAACACCTCCCATAAGAAGCCTTAGGAAGCATCCCAAGGTCCTACCAGCTCTCTTGTTCTTCCCCTCTGTCATTACAATGTAAAACACCAATAGAAACTGTTCTTTCTGTCTGTATGGGGAAATGAGCAGAATGCAGCCCAAGCTGCTCTGTATGCACCAACATGAAAAGGGAGTGAGAAATATGTTTCCATTTTCCTTTTTTTTTTTTTTAAGTTGTAGCAAATGGCCTGGTGTTGTGACTCATGCCTGTCATCTCAGCACTTTGGGAGGCCAAGGCGGGAGGATCACTTGAATTCAGGAGTTCGAGACCAGCTTGGGCAACAAAGCGAGACCTTGTCTATGCAAAAAAAAAAAATTTGCAGGGGGGTGGGGCATACACCTTTAGTCCCAGCAACTCCAAAGGCTGAGGTGGGTGAATCCCTTGAGCCCAGGAGTTTGAGGCTGCAGTGAGCAATGATTGTACCACTGCACTCCAGCCTGGGTGACAGAGGGAGACCCGGTCTCTTAAAAAAAAAAAAAAATGCAGCAGAGATGATTACTAAATTAAAAGTAATGTGTCCCAAGAATAGAGCAAGTCCTGACTACACAGTCATTTCCCACCTCATCACAAATGACTATTTAATATATTTCTGGGAACACAATAAATTCTGCTTTGTACATTTACTAAGAAAATGTAGCAGCAATTTTACAGCACCCTAAAATAGCCAAAACTCTCTAAAAGTGATAATCATGAAGGCTGTCTCCCTTCATGGAAAAAACAAGTTAACATAATGAATTCATGTACCTATCAGGAAGCTAAACAGGAACAGAGGTCACTCGGAGTCCCTGAGCTGAGATCCCAGATGATAATTGTCTACGAGATTCTCTTGTGTCTCCAGGGACCCCACTTAAGCACGAGGCCTATGCTGAGGGTTAAAGTCGCGCGGCCCGGAGATTGCCAATGGCAGTGTGTGGGGCCCGCTCACTGTGTCTCCAGAACCTGCTGGCTCTGCTGCTGAATGTGTTCCTACTGCTTAATGAGCCAGGTGTGGCTGCCCCACTGTGTTAAAAACCTTTACCTAGTTAAGGCTTTCTGATATAATCACTGGGGGGGGAAGGGAGAAGAAAGTCTTGGAAGTGAATTCTCCCCTGGGGAATATAAACCAAGTAACTATGAACACGGCAACCACTGCATGACTTATAAGCCTTATAAACAGTACTGAATTCTCAGAGCCTCGGCATCCAGAAGATGAAAACTGGCCATCTTTTATTCATTCATTCAACAGAATCTTATGGAGACTCTACCAGGCGCTAGTTAGCTACTTGGATCCTAAGGGTTTGACTATGAAAGACTTGAGCCCACGGTCTAATGGAAAGCCAGAAACATACTCAACACAGTGTGATAAGAGCCAACTCGGACAGATACAAGGCCAGACAAGTACTGTTGAGGAGTCTGGGGGGGAGATATGATCAGAAAAAACATCCATGATGCAGTGACACTGAGATGAGTCTGGAAGTGTGAGTTATTCAGCTCCTTCAGCTGTTTACAGACAACACCATCTCTTGATAACAGGTCTGCAAATTTCCTCCATGACCATGTGGCTTATGCAGAGAGTAGAAAGAAAACCAGGATAAATAAGAGGATAGAATGAGAGAATCTTGTGTTGAGAGGCCAAGAAAGGAACACAAACCTGACTTACTAAGTAGGTATTGTCATTCCCACTTTACAGATGAAAAAGCTGAGACTTGTGTTAAGGGTTGTCCAAGGTTGAACCCAACCGAAACTTTATTCTGAGCACCCGCATGGCTAGGACTTCAGCCCTTAGCTTTCCATTCAAGCACAGCAAGTTTCAGACTAGTTTGGGAAAAAAGTTCTGTTTCCTGACAGGAATGGCGCTCCTGCATGGAATTTAAAAAGCGATAGTTAAGAGAAAGGTGTACCCTACTACACTTCAGATCCCATGATTCCCAGGGACTGTCTTATAAAGGAGGAATAACTCTACAAAGATTCTGAGACAATATCTGCCTTTACTGTCACCTTATTTGAAGAATGCGTCTGCATCACCACTATACTATGGGTGTGCTTTTGATGACACCAATAGTCACCTACATCTTTTCATAGTATTGACTCTAGGCTTCTTCTGTTAACTAGATTGACTGTTGCCAATTCTTTAATTTTACAAAGCACAGAAAGATTAGGTATCCAGAACTCTTTTATTTTCTGACCACTTTTAACATGATTTTCTATAGTCCTTAGATTTTGTTATCATAAAATTGGTTTACCAGGATTCTAGCCATTTCTGTGTACCTTTATCAAGTCATGCAAATTGACAGTGGAGGCCACTGGAATTTGGAAACATGAAATTAAATCCTAGCCCTGCCATTGTATGGCATTGAGTACATTTTAAAATTCCTTTCTTAGCTTCTTTATCTGTCAAACAGTGATAATAGCTATCTCATAGAATTTATTTTGAGATTAAGTACCATAATATCCATGAAAGCATGGTGAGCTTCTCTTGAGATTATTCTTTTCTTTTTGGTGCACTGGAATATCCCCAAGTGCTTCCAATAATCACAGAAAGAGTAACTTATGTTCCAGATGATCTTTAATGGTATGGTCTATTGAAATTTGTAATCTGTGTATGATAGATAGGGCATGTCTTTATTAACCAGTGTGTTTAATTAACTGGAACATTTTGTTTTGCAAACAACTGGGATAATAGGAATATTGCAATTTATTAAAGCCAATTAAAACTTTCTGAAAATTTAAGATGCCATTATTTTTCTTTTTTTTAGTTTTAGCCTTGGGGTTCACATAGTGTCTGATATATCATTTTAAAATACTGTTTTTGAAGAATGTATTTTCTCATAAAAAATACATTCTCAAATGAGTAGGACCTTTGAAGAAGCTTTCACATCTCTCTTCCTCTGTTTACCCTTCCCCCACCCCTAACTGAATCCTCTGAATTGTCTTTTTTTTTTTTTTTTAAGGCAGTTTTTCCAAATTTCTGGAGATTATTTTTGTTGTTGTTGTTCTTTTTACTACCAACTTATTTTGGTGGTGTATTTTGTTGTTTTTGCTGCTGCTGTTACTATTTTTGAGGATGAAAGAGATTTTAGTATGTTGCCAGCCAAGCTGAAGGAACAAGTGGAGAGAACAGAGAGGAAACAAATGGAGAGGAGTAAATGGGCCAGAAGAGATGTAGGTGGGGCGATCATGGACACAGGTAGGGGGGCTAAAATTGGAAAGGTATAAAGACACACATACCACAAGTCATCCCACAGCGATGGTAACTGGTAAAAGCACAGAGACATTCTGAAGTAGACAAATGCATTTGTAAGTGTACAACTGTTTGCTCTTTTCAGGAACGTGGAAGTATGGTCGGTCATACAATAAGAGGAAGTGAATATAAACAGGGAACTTGAGTCCATTCCCTGAGGAAGGCAATAGGATGTCCACTACCAATAAGTAACAGTACTGGCCAGCAGCCTAGTGGACCCAGCTGCATTTAAAAACTATAAATTTTGCTGGGAAATTCATGAGCATAGTTACAAGATTTATCTAGCAATTCCTGTCAGTAGCCCAGGAGTTGGTGAGTGGTCAGGTGGATGTGAGGAAAAGCTAAAGTCTCAACTGATCAGAAAATGCTGATCAGGGAAGCCAGTGAAGTTTCCTGCAGAAAGTATAAAACTGGGAAAACTAAAAGGGCTCCAGGGACTAATAGTCCTGATGAGGACAAAAGCAGATTCTGTGATTTTGCTGGTGTTTTCAGTCTTTTCAGGATGGGCACATTGTGCTGTTACTGAATCCCCAGGCTGAGATTAAAAGATGCAGGGTTTTGATATTTTGAAGATGAGAAAACTAACTACCTTGTAAACTTCACCAGGAGTCATTGTCTAACCATGTGTTAAGTTACCCAACTACAGGTTTTGGCATTCAGTTTCTCTGCCATACTGTAGAGTATAATAGAGTGCCACTAATAGATTGTATCTATATATTTTCCTTCTTCCTTATCCTTTGGCTTGATAAATCTTCCCCACATGTACTCATAAGAGTCCACGTAACATCTCTGCATTCTGTGACAATGGTGAGGTCTTTCTATTTAGAAGCTTACTAGGATGTACCATTATTTAAGAGGAGGTCACCCACATACCTGATCTGTTCTGTCTCTCAACTCTGTGTCCACAAACTCCTGAGGATCCTCGGTTCTGAAGTTCAAGAATAGGAGCAGAGGAATCTTCGGTGACAGATAGCGGGGACAGTTGTCTACTGATGCCACTGTGTGAACTGGGGCAGTTGGCTCCTGGTTTACATCGAGTGACTGATGATCTGGAGGTACCTGGGAAGACAGAGTACACCAGTTTGAGAACTGCCTGAAGAAAAAACTGGAAGTAGATTTTATGTATTTATTGATTGTTTGGAAACAGGGTCTCACTCTGTTGCCCAGGCTGGAGTGCAGTGGTGTGATCTCGGCTCACTGCAGCCTCTGCCTCCTGGGTTCAAGCAATTCTCCTACCTCAGCCTCCCAAGTAGCTCAAATTACAGCTGTGTATTTTTTTGTAGAGACAGGGTTTCACCATGTTGGCCAGGCTGGCGGAAGTAGATTTTAAAGGCCTGAGCAGTAAAATATATGGTCGCAACAATCACAGTCCTAATGAGCTTATTTCAAATTCTATAAAAGGGGCTCGTAAAAAGAAAATGCTATGGCAAGGTCTGTGCCTATAAGATAAAGACTCTTTTAGATAAATCTATTAGCTAGAAATGAACACTAGAAGATGATGTTTGGATTGGTACTTGTGTTCAGAATTAACACTTAACACAGTCAAATAGCTTAAGGCAAGGAAGGCACAGTGTTCTGTGATTTTCCACTCCACCCTTTTCTTTCTAAGGCTGTCAATTTCCTAACTGGTGAAACTGCCAACAGTGTTTCCAACAAACTGACTATACACTTTTCCATGGGATTGATCACTAAAATTTAATTTCATTGTGTCTTCTCAATCACCACTAGCCTCTATTTGGTGTTATAGATAAAAATCCTCCACAAGCCAACCCCCCTCCTAATTCTGATTAATGGTCCAAGAATCTCCAACCCCAGGTCAGCCTCATGGGTCTGCAGCCAGTATAGTCACACAGGGTGCTGTGCTCAGAGGGCCCATCCTGCCACTTCCCACCCCTCAGCCCCAATTTTCCTATCCAAATGATGCATCTATCAACATTAAGAGATTAACATTGATACATCACTATTAACCAAATTCCAAACTTCATTTGGATCTCACTAGTTTTATCACAAATGTCCTTTTTCTAGGACCCTATTTAGGGTACCACATTACATTTAATCGTCATGTTCCTTTATCCACCTATGGTCTGAGGCAGTTGTTCAGTCTTGTTTATCATGACCTTGACAGTTCTAAAGAGACCTGCTGAAGTATTTTGTAGTCTCTCGATTTGAGTTTGCTAGATATTTTATCTCATGGTTATATGTGGCTCATGGATTTTTCAGGAAGAACACCACAGAGGTAAAGAATCCTTCTCATGTAGTATCAGTCATGACGTACTACCAACATGACTTGTTATTGATGATGTTAACTGTGATTACCCGGCCAAGGTCGTGTTGGCCAGGTTTCTCCACTGTCTTTTTTCACCTTTCCATGCTCTGTTCTTCGGTAGCCAGTCACTAAGTCCAGCCCACACTCTGGGGTGGGGAAGAGGGGGTGCTAAGCCTCACTTTCTGGAGTGGGGGTGGTCTACATGTATTATTTGGATTTCTTCTGTAAAGATAATTTGTCTCTTTTCCTCCTTTATTTATTCACAATTTATTTGTATTAGTATAGACTCATGAATATTTACTTCATACTTTGGGTTATGATCAAACCTGCATTGTTTATTATTTCACTCAAATTATTCCAGCTTTGGCCATGGTGAGCTCTTTTAGATGGGCTTCTGAGTACCTTTGATTTGTCCTCATTCTTTTGTGGTTGAGCTCTTCCTTACTTTCTGGCACTGCAAGATGCCCTGGGCTTATCTTATAGTTTCCCTGCCCCACTCCTGAAATTAATCATTTCCCCAAGGATTTCTATTTCTTCTATTTCTTTGGAATGATGGTTGCCAGAGTCTAGGATGGATAGTGGGTTGAGGGTGGAGGGTGGAGGGAGTGGGGACAGTTAATGAGTATAAAAATATAGTTAGAATGAGTAAGATCTAGTATTTGAAAGCACAAAAGGGTGACTACAGTCAACAATAATTGATTGTGGATTGTAAAGTAACTTAGATTGTAATTGAAATGTTTGTAACACAAAGAAATGATAAATGCTTGCGGTGACAGACATTGTATGTCTGTATAAAAATATCTCATGTACCCCATAAATATATATACCTACTACACACCCATAAAAATAAAATGTACTATTTAACCTTGGATTTAGAAAATTATAAATTTATAGTTACTCAAAAAGTTAACAAACATTATATACTGACTGCTACACTTAAATTAATGCTATGTTACTATTGTTATTATAAGAGTGTCAAAAATACCTGAGGTTCTTATTTTACATATCCAGAATGTTTATTATACCTTGTACAACTATGTTTCTAACTGGACAATTCAAGTTCAATAAAAACAGACTGTATGAAATTCAGTGAACTCTCAATTATTAATGTTCTTCAAGAGTGGCTGATGCTCAGATACTCCAAGAGTCTTTTAAAATTTATCTTTTGAAATTTATTTTTTATAAGGTATGCCTTCTCCTCTTTTCTCAGGGTAATACTGGGTTTCATTTTCCCAATATTCCATTCCCAATCTCTTGGCAATTATAGGTCAAAAGGAGAAAGTCTAGAAATAGGTCGGGTAGCAAGTTGGGATGGGAATGAGATAAAATATTGTGCATAGTTGCCTAAAAAGTTGGTAACTTGTGTGTAGCTAGCAAGTGTTGAATGTATAAGCCACACCAGTGATTTATCTTCCTTTCTCATTTTCACTAAAATATTATGTCTTGGCTTCCATACCTCCTGTTCCTTATGTGATATACTGCAGAGCCCATTGCTTGCTGCCAGCTGCCTCCCACTGGTCAGTTTGTGGAAGAGATCCAAGAATAGTTCATCACTGTCTTAAACAATGCAAACTTTAAACTTCAGAGCCAGACCTGGAGGCCTGGCCCAAGTCCTGATACAATTATCTCTGATCCTGGAAGCGAAAACATTGTCCCATCCTCTATGGTCTTGTACCATTTAGTTAATCTAAAGGCAACCTTGACAAATATAAACATTCAGAACATTGCCTGGGATGTAGTCAAGTGTTATAAATAAATCATTTCTATTTTCTGTTTTGCATGCAACAATGAGTGCCTTAGTGGAACCAGAGATTGCAAATCCAGTTAGGAAACAGCGTTCTGACTTTACTAAGTATTGTGAATAAACTGTGTTAGGAGTAATGTGTGTGTGGTATCTCATTTGTCACACCAGATGGTCCCCTATCCTTCTTAAAGACATCTGCTCACCTGACCCATAGCAGTGGGACCATCTTGGGCCGTTTTTCTTATTTGGTCCAGAAGGAGAATATGATTTCTTTATATGCACTGGTCAGGATCTGCATGCTCCCAAATGCAATTTGATTCAACAAGTAATTACTAAGCACCTATTATGGGGCAGGTATTGTGTCAGGAGCAGAGATAGACAAATGAAGAATAGTTTGTACCTTCATGGAACTCTCAGTTAAGCATGATGCAGACATGTAACCAATTAGCCACAGTTTGATGCAGCCAGGGGAGCAGGAAGAAAGGCAGTGAGGGATTCATTCAGAAGCCTGGAGCAGGGAAGGCTGTATGGGAGGTTACATCAAAGGTGTCTGAAGGATGAATAGAACTTAATCAGGCAGAGTTTTAGGTTGGGGAATAGGCAATACAGTCACAGGAAACCGTAGAATCATAAACAGAGGCATAAGGTGCGTGCTATGAAGCTTAATATTAAGACAATCAGCTCTAAGATGCTGAAATCTCAGTACACAAGAGTATCGGAAATCCCATTCTTTCACCCTCACCTGTTACTTGAAAAGGAACTGTCTAATTGAGATTCAGGCAGTATACAGTGGCCAAGAAACCAGGCTGTCTAAACCTGGGGAGACCTGGTAAACAAAAATGACTATTGGGGTCATTTATTAAATAGAATATTTGACTTAATATACTAGGAATCCAAACTAAATTGGTTTAAAGCTAAAAGGGGAGTTTTTAGGAGCTTAGTAACCTAAAGAGACAAGAAGGGCTGAGTGTCCTTAAACCTCAGGAACACCTGGAACCAGGGCCCTGGTGCAATCAGTCTCATCTTCTCCATCTCTCCTTGCTGGGTACCAGCTTCATTTCTTCTCAGTTGGCTGCTGCTTACATTTCTCTGCAGAATATTTGGTTGTTTGAAGCTCCCACACTTCCAATCTCACAGCTTTAGCCTTCTGAGAGAAATCTAGCTGCACAGAGTCAAAAATCCTGAGAAAGGGACTTGAATATTATACCGATGACTTGTCCAATTTCTGTTACTAGCTGAGGGAACGTTGCAACAAGCTGAAGCTCCCAGGAAAGGAGGAGTGGAGCTGAGAATAAGGTGCCTTGGGTGTTTAAGAACTTCAAAGCAAAAGATCTATAGCCACTGAGTAAAACAACTGCTTACACAGATTGAGTATAAGACGTGTTCTCAGATAACAACTTGAAAAGCCAAATTGATGAAGGTTAACTAGGAAAAGGTCTTTGGAAAGCACTGGGGGTAAAAAGCAAAGAGTCAAATGTCTCCATGCGAACAAGTGCAAGATGACTTGGAAGATACAGATAGATCAAAGTCCCAGCTATCATTCAAAGGCCTTACTATTGGCTTTTATCTCCTATGGGCACAAAAGGTTAACAAAACATCTGGCTTTACTAAGTACTATACTGAAGCTGAGCCAGAGACCTTATCCCTATTTGCCCCAAATCATGAGGCAAACACCACTATGTAGATCTGGTGCCTAAACCTAAAGGCAGAAATCATGAATACCCAGAAGCGATTAACACAATCTAGGGAGTGTGTGTGTGTGTGTAAAGAAGGGGTAGTTGTGCTATGACAAGAGGCAGCATAATATGTATCCTGGAAAGGCTGCCCTGAAAAGTAGGATACCACTGGCTATGTCACCTCAGATAAATCACTTGACCTCACTTTGTCCACATTATTTCCTTGCTGAAATTAAAGGATTAGACAAAATGATTTCCTAAATTCCCACAGCTTTCTCTTCTTCAACCTGAAGATTTTTCAAACATGTACCTGCAAATTATGCTTTAACCATAAGACAACTTGGTATGTTTTCAACTCATTTTTATAGCCACTTATATGGATAGGGTTCCAGAAGGAATATATGGCAAACTCAAAACAGGACAATTTTAGAAAAGGTGGTCAAGGTATAGGGCCATAGGGCAGTGGCTCTCTAAGCCTCCCACCCTAGCATCACTTGGGAACTTGTTAGAAATGCAAATTCTCAGTGCCAATATCAGACCCATTGAGTCAAATTCTGCAGTAGGGTAACCTATAGTTTTAGGAGCCTTTCAGGTGATTCCAATGTAAGTTAAATGTTGAGAAACACTGTATGTGAGAAATCATAGAGGGTAGGGCAGTATTCAGGTTTAACTACAGCTCTTACTAAACGTAGGCCTGAAGGGATGAAGGGACAGAGTGATTAGAAGAATCTGGGGCTAGGCACGGTGGCTCATGCCTGTAATCCTAGCATTTTGGAAAGATGAGGCTGGTGGTCACCTGAGGTCAGGAGTTTAAGACCAGCCTGGCCAACATGATGAAATCCTGTCTCTACTAAAAATATAAAAATTATCATGCTGAGGCAGGAGAACCTCTCGAACCCGGGAGGCGGAGGGTGCAGTGAGCTGAGATCATGCCATTGAACTCTAGCCTGGGCGACAGAGCAAGACTCTGTCTTGGAAAAGAAAAAAATTTGGAAGGAGAGGGTTGCTTGACTTGGGTCACGATCTTTAATTAAGGTAGGCACCCAGTTGGGGGTCTTGGGAATACTCCCTTCCTTTGATGTCCCACAGGAACTCCTTGTTGGTTAATAAACCAAAACCAGGAGATAAGACAGCCTCTTTCTTTACAGGTTCAGCTCCCAGAGAAAGTTGGGGGTAAAAAGTGGAAAGAGGATCTGGAAGAGTAAAGAAAAGACGTCCAATATTCTGTTTCTACAACAATGCTATGACACAAAGTCAGGGGTTAGATCATATGATCTCCTAACCCCCTACTAGCTTTATGATTGATTGATAATTCTTCCAAACACGCTCATGTAAATTATATATTGGCCATAAAACTAGTGCTATTTTCAACTCTTCTTTTGTAAGTGTGTTTCTTTTGAAGATCCAAGACCTTTTCCATGACTAAGATATTATAATCACTAAAGAAACGTTGAAGACAGAAATGTAACCCTGGATTTTTCACTTGATGTTGGTTGGCAGCCATAATTATTACTCTGTCATTTTTTCTTACAAAAAGAGATAAAATATCAATAACTCAACAAAATATTATATGAACAGTTATATTTCATCTTATTTTAAAACTCATATTCTGTTGATTTCAGTGGCAACAAATATTTCCTTGTAGTAGGATTATTTATTGTCATCAGTTTTGATAGGTTTTTCATAGAAACCCACATGGAATCTGGTTTAAGGGTTACCCTCTTCTTAGGTAAACATATAACCTTGAAATAACTGAAAAGGGTCAGCATGGTGGATAGTCAACGCACAAGCAATAGAAACTTTTCATTTCAATTTATTCTCTGAAAGCCCTAACTCCTCAGCCCAATTCCATTGTACTTATCAGGTATTACTCCTTATAGTTCTAACAGCTGTTAATTCATTTAATAAATAAATGTTTTTTTTTTTTTTTTTTTTTTTTTGAGACTGAGTCTGGCTCTGTCGCCCAGGCTGGAGTGCAGTGGCAGGATCTCAGCTCACTGCAAGCTCCGCCTCCCGGGTTTACGCCATTCTCCTGCCTCAGCCTCCCGAGATGCTGGGACCACAGGCGCCCGCCACTTCGCCCGGCTAGTTTTTTGTATTTTTTAGTAGAGATGGGGTTTCACCGTGTTAGCCAGGATAGTCTCGATCTCCTGACCTCATGATCCGCCCGTCTCGGCCTCCCAAAGTGCTGGGATTACAGGCTTGAGCCACCGCGCCCGGCCAATAAATATGTTTTTAAAATAACTTGGCTGTTGGTTATATTATTATCTATATTTTTGTGTGCCATATATTTATATTTTAAAAGTTTTTTCAAGACTTGCTTATTATCTTTTTACAAATGATAATTACATGTATATTATCTGAAAGCTACATTTTTGAGGATGTAAATCTGAATTATTTAGGTAGTTTTACATGCATATTAAAACAACATGAAAAATACCTTTTAATGTTTTTTCAACTGTTATTTCAGATTCAGAGGACACATGTGCACATTTGTTATCTGGGTACACTGCTTGATTCCGGTTTGGGGTATGAATGATCCCATCACTACTGATCACAGTGCCCAACATTAAGTTTTAACCCTTTCCCACTTCCTCCCTCTAGTAGTCCCCAATGTCTATTGCTGCCATCTTTATGTCCGTGAGTACCCAATATGTAGCTCCCACTTATAAGAGAGAATATGTAGTATTTGAAAAAGCTTTTAATTTCTAATTCATTTTTTATTTATCTAAAATCTATATCTGAAAGAAAGGAGTACTAATGGTTATATTTCTGTTATAAACATCTTATCCCTAAAATAGTAATAATCTATCTAGAATACAATTTATCTTCTCTACCTGTAACCAACTTTGAAATCAAAGGTTATATCACTGCTACCTATTTTTACAAGGTAAAAATAAAAATGCCTACTATTTAATTTAGCACCCACTATGCACAAAAAACCTTATGTATATTATCTCCAGACCTCACAATACTTGTGAGTGTATTTTACTATCCCCATTTTACAGATGAGGAAAGGGAATTTCCAATAGCCTAAGTGTTGATGAAAACTCAGGTGTGTCCAATTCCAAAGCCCATATTCTCTCCAGTGTCTCTCACTGCTCTTCTGTCTCACCTCATCAGTTTTACTGAGCTCCTTCTGGAGGCAAAAATGTTACAATCTTGCTGGGAAGATAACATATATTTCCCGAAATGCTTAAATACATTAATGTGAGCAATTCAGTAGCACAGAAAATAAGGATAATTATTATTCAGAAAGTGGAGAGATTAATTTCAGCCTGGAAGGAGAAAAAACAAAACAAAAAAAAAAAACCCTTCATGGAGGACAATGGATTCAAACAGATCAAAAAGCAAAGCAAGGTTTTGATAGGAGGAGAGCCTAGGGCAGCTTCCAGCACAGGAAAGTGTGGATTTTGCCCTTTTAATTGTGGAGAGCAAACAACGTGTTTAAGGTGTTTTGTAGAGGGATGATGGCTTGAAAGCAGAATTTCAGGAAGGCAAAATTGGCAAGAGAGGGTAGGATACTCACTACAGAGAGAACCTGGAGGGAAGATAACTGTTTGGAAGTTGTTAATCCAAAATGTAGTCTTTAGGGGAGCTGGAATGTCCCCTTTAGAAACTTGTCTTGCAGTAGAATCTTTCTTTTCTCTGGCTAGGATCTCGGCATTCACATGATATTGGTAGAAAGAATATTAATAATAGTATTAATAATGATGGTGTTAAGAACATAAACAATGCACAATGGTCACACCTTGTACATGTAAGCCAATTATAATTATTCTTCCCTGTCATGACCTTGTGCAATGCAACTACAGTGCCACTTCCCCTGGGCCTCCAAATGCCAGAGGAGCTCCCCTGTTATACTTGTCAAGCACATGTTTTGGATTCATATACTAAAGAAGTGGTTGGGATCAAGACACATTTTCTCTGGTTCCCTTACTCCAAATAAAATATTATCCTTAACACTTGCTTGTTTCTATCCTTTCGGACCCTGTATCTCCCTCCAGCATCAAGCTTTCACCCTCAGTCCTGCCCAAGAATAACCCCTCTCCCTCAACTGTGGCTCCAAACACACCCAGGTCTTATTAAGTCTAAAGTTGTTTTCCTAATCCCAGCTACCTCTTACCTTGTCCAGACCTAGAACCTGTCTACTCAGCCTTGTTACTCTTTGCACCTCTGTCATCTGTAGAATTCGATTGTGGAGTAACTTTGATGATTTCGGCTGAACATTTATAGAAATCTGAAATGGATGTTTAAGTATTCCTAAGATACTTATGAAACATTTTTAAAATCTATTTTGCTGATTCTAGATATGAATCAGCAGAAATACCACAAAATTGCATTTAAAGTTTTCTTTGTGTGTGATAGTCCTGGTCTTTAAGTAATTTCCCACATAACAGAAAGTGCTTTTCATTGCAAAAGAACAAACAACAATTAAAAAAAAAAATCTCAGCCCAGTTATCAACTCCTTAAATATATTTAATATGGCTATCTTAGACTTCTGTCCTGTGTTTAGCTACCCGGCACCCAACCCTCTTCCTGTTTAGGGGGAGTTCCTCCTCCCTCTTTATATAACTCTTAATGGGAAACAGTGCCCTACATCCTACAATGGAAGCTGAAGGAAGCCAAATAATTCTGCTTGCTCTTGGCAATAAGGTGTAGGTATGACTTGGTTTCAGCCCATCGGATGCTCCTATCCAGTCTTAGAATCTCCTGGAAGCCAGGATGGTTAAAGTCCTATAGTACCAGTAGCAACAGGATGTTGGGTAGTGATGGAAATGGCAGCGTCTCAGCCAGATTGTTACAGCTGTATGGCTTTGAAGGCCACTTGGTTCCTGCACATTTTCCAAGGCTCTGTGACCCTCTCCTCCCAAGGCCAGTCAGTAAATCTCCATTTTGCTTAACGGCCCTAGGGTAGCATTTCAGTGGCTTGCAACCAAAAGTCCTGTCTGATACCTACTTTATAGGACCTTCCCATGTACCCAACTCTGCAGCCCCTTCCTCATCTATTCCCCTTCTTTCTGATGTCTTCACTCACTAGTTATCTTTGTATTACAGTTATCTCTATGGATGACAGTTCTCAGACAGGGACCTCTTGAGAGCATTTAGGAAAATTTTCTAGATTTCCCACTAGTTTCCCTGTAAGAGCCCAGTGACAGACATCTTTAAGGGAGTGTAGCTGGCTGTTGCCACTGATGAGCACATGGTGGCAAGTTTTCTTGTGTAAGAGAGCTGGTTGATTCCCAATTGAGGGTAGAGAGAATCTCTTAGATGCACCAACATCACTTCTCTCCCATATCACTCCAGTCACTATGATAATGCCAACAGCAAGTGGAGATTCATTTCTATACAGTGAAAAGGCTAGTCTTAATGGTTCTGAAATAATGCAGTTTAACCCAAGAAAACAAAAATAAATTTAAGATTCACTTTAGAACACTTCTCAAAGAGATCAGCCAACTAAATTGAAGTAAAATAGATAAGAAAATACTATGCTGTATTCTAGGAACACAGCAAATCAAGGTGAAAGTTCTCTACAAGGAGAGTTATAAAACACTGCTGAAAGAAATCATAGATGACACAAATGAATGGAGAAACACCCCATGCTCATGGATTGGAAGAATCAATATCATTAAAATGGCCATATTGCCCAAAGCAATTTATAGATTCCACGCTATTGCTATCAAACTATCAATGCCATTTTTTCACAATTTGGGAAAAACTATTCTAAAATTTATAGGGAACCAAAAAAGAGCCCAAATAGCCAAAGCAAGACTAAACAAAAAGAACTAAAATCAGAGGTATCACATTACCTGACTTCAAACTAATGCTACAAGGCTACAGTAAACAAAACAGCATGGTACTGGTACAAAAACAGACACATAGACCAATGGAACACAATAGAGAACCCAGAAATAAAGCTGCACATCTACAACCATCTGACCTTTGACAAAACTGACAAAAATAAGCAACGGGGGAAAGGATCCCGATTCAATAAATGGTGCTAGAATAACTGGCTATCCATATGCAAGAGAATGAAACTGGACCTATACCTATCACCATATACAAAAATTAACTCAAGATGGATCGAACACTTAAATCTAAGACTTCCAACTATAAAAATCCTAGAAGAAAACCTAGGAAATACCCTTCTCAATATTAGCCTAGGCAAAGAAGTTACGGCTAAGTCCCCAAAGGCAATTGAAAAAAAAATTGACAAATGAGACCTAATTAAACTGAAGAGCTTCTACACAGAAAGAAAACCTATTAAGGGAGTAATCAGACAGCCTTTAGAAATGGAGAAAATATTCACAAACTATGTATCTGACAAAGGTCTATTATCCAGAATCTATAAGGAACTCAAATCAACAAGAAAGAAGCAAATCACATCATAAAAGATGGGGAAAGGATATGAACAGACACTTCTGAAAAGAAGACATACAAGGAGCCAAGAAATACATGAAAAAATCTTCATCATCACTAATCATCAAACAAACGCAAATCAAAACCACAGTGACATACCATCTCACATCTGTCAGAATGGCTTTTGTTAAAAAGTCAAGAAATAAGAGATGTTGGTGAGGCTGCAGAAAAAATGAAATACTTACATACCATTGGTGGGAATGTAGATTAGTTCAATCACTGTGGACAGCAACTTGGAGATTTCTCAAAGAACTGAGAGTTGAACTAGAATTCAACCCAGCAATTCCACTACTGAGTATATACCCAAAGGAAAATACATTGTTCTACCAAAAAGATATGTGCATCCATATGTTCATCACAGCACTATTTACAATTGCAAAGACATAGAATCAACTCAAGTGCCCATCAATAGTGGGTTGGATTAAAAAAAAAAAAAAGTGGTACAGATACACCATGGATTATACAGCCACAAAAGAGAATGAAATCTCCTCCCTTGCAACAACATGGATACAGCTGAAAACCATTACCCTAAGTGGACTGATGCAGAAACAGAAAAACAAATACCACATGTTCTCATTTGTAGGTGGGAGCTAAACATTGTGTAGACATGGTCAAAAAAAGGGGAACAATAAACACTGGGGAAGACAAGAGGGGGAAGGATGGGAGGGCGATAAGGTTGAAAAAATGACCTATTGGGTACTATGCTCACTACCTGGGTGACAGATTCATTCGTACTCCAAACCTCAGCATCATGCTATATACCTTTGTAACAAACCTGCACATGTATCCCGATTCTAAAATGAAAGTTGAAAAAAGAAAAAAGAAAAGTCTATGCTGTATGAAGAAAACAAAACTAAAAGTGCTTTTCGGCCTGGTATAAATCTATAGTTTGCTATTCCCAGAGTATTAAAGAAAGTTCCAAATGTTGTACCTTTGAATAAATATATCTCTTTTTTAGGTGGCAAGATGTTGGCATTAAGACTATAAGACTACTTTGCTTTCTATAATACATATCTATTTCTCCAAAAACACATACAAATAACTTAATGGCATTTTAAAACTCATTTTAGATGCAGTGGGAGTGCTTATGCTTGAAATAATATCTTACTCAAATAAGCAACTGATTTTAATTTGTTTTCTATTTCTGGATTTTCATATGTTGAGCTTGCTTCCCCGAATCACCCTGTTTGTTTTTATTAAGCTTTCACAGTGACTTTTCTTCTATTTGAACCTTTGTTTCTTTTGCCCCAAATTCTTGGTTTCCTTGTAACTTGAACTAGGTTATTTACCTACATACAAGTGTATACAAAGAGTACTAAAATCCTTGTGAACCTTGTGACATCACCACCATCCCCTTGCAATGTCACCAGCACTCTGACAAGTTTGACAAATACTCCCTATGGACTGTAGAAACTACAGATTCTCTACTTACAAATTCCCCCCTGGTATGCTGCCCTGGAACACCTCTTCCAAATGGCCCTGGTGATTTTCTGGATTGATGGATTTGACAACACATTAATAAGGCAGTCTTATAAGTCATTATAGTTCAAAACTCAATTTAGAATAAATCAAGAAACCTGTGGCTACTGGCCTATTCTGTGATGACTAATTAATTAATAAGTTATGGATGCCTACTGTGTGCCTAGCAGTGCCTGCCCCTCTGCTAAGCACAGGGAAGAACAAGAAGGCATGGTGCTTGCCCTCATTTTTGTATGGTCCAGGAGGGGAAAAGCCAATTATACAAGCAATTTCTATAAAGAGTGCTAAATGCCAAGGGGTGGACAAGCCAGCCTTTACTCTGGGAGGCAATTCACTGCACAGCCCCTTGCCAGTACTAATGGTCCATAAGTATCTTCTCTTTGGGGAAGTGGGCTTTTAAACTGTAACCCTATGGCTCAGTTCACAAAATATTTATGCCTTGTTCATTAGCAGAAAGAAATAAATGGGCAGACGAGCATGCCAGGGTACAGCTAATGCTATTAGCATATAAAAATTTGTCACCCAGGGGAGGAGTGCCAGTCAGGAACTGGCAGAGGCAGCTGCTTAGGCAGCTCTGCTGTGATTTAAGCCATAATCTAAATGAAACTATTCGCAAGTTTCCGCCTCTGGGGATATAAGCTAAACAACCAGCATCAGTTTGTTTTCACAATTGTTATGGGTATCCACAACTGCCAGGTAGATGGGCTGAAATAGTTATTGGACCTAAACCCACAATAGTGAGTCCCAGCTCCACACTCATAGAAGCCTCTTCCTCACTTACCGAAGTCCTACCATCCCTTTAAAGTCCAGTTCTAAGCCTAACACCAATCTGGGCCAAAGCCCACTTCTAAGGCACTCACTGCCATTTGAAAGGATTTAAGTAGAGAAGTGGAATCATTGGGTTTGAGTTTTTAGAAGATCACTGTGTAACGTGGAGAGTGGACTGAGAGGAAGTAAAACTGGAGGTAAAATGACTTGTTAAGAGAACACTGGATGTCTAGGGGAGAGATTATAGTAGCCTTGAAGAGGTAGCAGCAATGAGGTTGAAGAGAGGTAGGTTGAACAGTATCACAGAGATGGAATGGATATAACTTGGTAAATAATTGAACATGGGTGTAGAAATAAGGGTGAAAGAGGGGTCAAGAATAAGCATCAGTTTCTGTCTTGGACAACTGAATTGATAAAACACCATTCACAGAACTAGAAAGAGGACCTGGTTTGTGGGAAGGGTGATGAATGCAGTCTTAGACATGGTGAGTTTAAGTGCATGAAACTCATCCAAGGAGAGACGGTCAGTGGGCAGTTAGACACATGGGTCTAGAGTTCGGAAGACAGATTTGGGCTGGAGACAGATTTGAGGGTCATCAGTATATGGACAAGTCATCGAAGCTATGGGAGGGGTTATACGTTGAATTGTGTTCCACTCTCTCTCCCCTCCGTCAAATTCACATGTTGAAGTTCTAACCCTCAGTACCTGAGCATGTGACTTTATTTAGAGATAACACCTTTACAGAGGTGATCAAATTAAAATGAGGTCATTAAAGTGGGCCTTAATTCCACATGACCAATATCCTTCTAAAAAGGGAGAATTTGGGCACACACACTTATGGGGAGAACACCATGTAAAGATGAAGCCAGAGAAAGAATGGATGCTTTTATAAGCCAAGGAATGCCAAAGATTGCCAAAAAAACACTAGAAGCTATGGAGGAGGTGGTGGAACAGACTGCCTCCCACAGGCCTCAGAAGAAAGCAACCCTGTGGATACCTTGACCTCAGACTTCCAGCCTTTGGAACTGTGAGACAAACCATTTCTGTTGTTTCAGCCACCGTGTTTGTGGAACTTTGTTACAGCAGCCCTAACAAACTCATACAGGAGGGGATATCACCCAGAAGGAAAATGTTGACTGAGAACTGTAGATAACAAGGGCTGAGACTCAAGAAACCCAGTAATTAAAAGGATATGAACCTACTAAAAAAAAAAAAGCAGCCCAAAAGATGAGAAAAAAACCCCAGGAAATTATAACAATACAGAAATCAAAGGAAGAGAATGGGAGAAGGTGGCCATGGTACAAGTGTGACTTTAGCGACATGACAGTCATTGCTGACTTTGGAAAGAGCACTGTTGGTGGAGTAGCAGGGGCAAAAGCCAGACTGGCCTTTATTGAGAAACAAGTGGGAGATGAGAAAGTGCATGCAGGAAGTATAGACAGGACACAAATGCAAAGATCAGGGAAACACTTTTCCATGCAGAGATTTTGAAAACACAGAAATTGTGTTAATTTAAGGAGTCGATAAACCATCTCAAATCTGTTATGTGGGAGGTGGGGATGGACATGTATGCAGATGGATGGATGAATGGATGGATGGAAGAAAAGATGGCATATGGAAGATTCAGATAATTCAGGGTAGTTTTATCAGAAAAAAATAATCTTTTATTCACAGTACAAAAGATTTATAAAAATCAGGCATGGTTTTGTAATTTAATAGAAGAAAATGTAAAGCTTTCATTAAGCTCCTGGAAATCTTGCTACCTTGCATTCAGGGAAACTGGTTTGGCATGTTTATCACGTCTCTGCTCCCATGATTGTTGCAAATGTTTAATCAAAATCCCCACCATAAGGGTCATTTCTTAGCCAGAGATGAGGAAAAAATGATATGAAAGTATTTGTTCTATTCCTTTGGTAAGCAAAGGAGAGTAAGTCACCTCCCAGGAGTACCATATTCACCCATGTTAGGCGAATTATGGCAGCTATGCAAGTATTAGAATGCTTAATGTGCTGTTGCTGACAGTTGAGCATAGAATATTTAAAATGTTTCTTGTAGAGGCAGCTCTTGCAGTTTGTTATGCATGCTCTCCTCTCAAAATCCTAAATTTATCTGATAGAGTGAAAGATAATTCGTCTGATGTTCACACTGTCTGGAAGATGACTTAAATTTACTACATGGGCTTTAGAATAAGGTAAAAATGCTGCTGGCATTACCTTCTAAACATTCCTTGAATCTATCTCCTTTTGCCATCCTTACCCCTCCACTTGCCCACATGAGGCCCTTGCTGGCTATTCGTGAATGACTGGCTGCCACATGCTTCCAGCCTCCAGGACTGTAGAGAGGAGCTGCCATGTGAGGATAGAAGTTATCCAATTATCAGAGAAAAACTCTAGGGGAACTTTGACCCACACATCTATAGCCCAGAGGATAATTTTCTTTGTCACTGTTTGTTTTGGCTAGAGGAGATTTGGCAACACTTATTCATTCATTCATAAGGATTTATTGAGGAGTCTCTATGTTCCAGACATTGAACTAGACCATAAGACTAAGTTTCTGCCTCAGTTCACACTATATTAGGGAAAAGAGACTGGAAAACAGGTAAATTATAACCCAACACGAAATGTGCTAATATAATGACAAATCCTGGGATTAATAAAAATGAGAATCTGCAGGACTCTGAGCCTGGAGGGTGTGAGAAACTGGAAGAGCCCAGAAGTAAGAACAACTCTTATGGGGCAACCGCTTCTTGGGAAACAGGTCAAAACCAGCAGGAAAACAGCCTGATGACTGCTTGGGGTCTGTGAAGGCAGCAATACCATCTGGACTCAATAATGGTGAAGCTAAGCCTTAATGAGGTTCAATTTGGGCTGTAAGACAAACTTTGGTTTTTCAACTTTAAAAACTCTATACCCACAGAACCTAACCCATCGGTTTCTCTCAGCTCAGAATTCACTTTGTCTCATAACTTTATTTTTCCTTGTTAATTTATGAGCCAAACGTTGTAGGAGCATGGAAGACCATGCTTTATATGCTTGTGTCTCCAGCATCAATGCCTGGCACAGAAAACTTGGGGGTGGAAGATCCTCCTGTAGAGAAGAAATGGAGAGTGAGTCTGGTGATGATCTCACTCATGCATCTGACAAATATTTACTGAGTGTATTTACTGAGTATCTCCTATGTGCCAGGCACTGTGATAGGTACCATGCAGACCCGAATTGATAAAACAGACATGGTTTCAGTCTTTGGAAGTTTAAAGTAAGTGAAAAAACACATAAACGTATGGATAGAGCATGTGTAAGCAAATACATCAGCCAATAATGACAAGTTCTAAGTTCTGTGAAGAACACAAGAGTGAGTAGTGATAGGTAATAGCAGAGTGGTGTCTAGTTACATAAGGTCATGCAAGGACGCTTCTCTGAGGAGATTATGGGCAAACTGGGACTTCAAGGCTGAGGCATAAACAGAGGAAAGGGAGATTCAGGAAGCAGAAACTGCACATGCAAAGACCCTGTGGTGGGGAGAGTTTGGTGAGTTCTAGCAAGTAAATGCAGGCTGGTATAGTGTAGACAGAGTTCAGTAGATAAAGGAGAGAAGAATATAAGGTTTAAAAAGAGACAGAAGCCAGATCTGTTTTGAGGTGGGCTATCCGGGTACAAATCCCTACCAGGCAGCTGGAGAAATCTAACAAGGGTCTGGGTGAAGAAAACAGGGTTGGTCATATGAAGCTGGGTGTATTCCCATGTAAGAGACAATGGAAGGCAGGGTAAGAAATAAACTCTCTAAAGCTGTGAGTGTAGAGAAGATGCCCAGCTGGTCCAGGATGAACAGCCTGGGGAACAGTCCTGGGAAATGCTGTTATCAAGGGGTGGAAGAAGTTGAGGCCAGCAAACAAAATAGTGTAGTCATCAAAGGCAAAATCAGAGTCATAGAGCCGAGAGAATCTAAGAGAAGAGTTAAAAAAGAAAAAAAAAAAAAAAAAAAAAAAGGAGTTGCTGTTTAATCACTTTCACGACTGCCAACAAGACAAGGAGATTGAAAGTGAAAGAAATGCCCATTTTCTATGGCAATAAGGACCTCCCAGGTGATTAATGAAAGTAGTTTCAGTAGAGAGGAGAAGGAGGTGGAAGGAAGAAGAATGGAGGCAGGGGCTTGAGGAACTGAAAGGTAAATAACATCAAAGTCGAGTGAAGTTAGTCAAGAAATGTGGGAGAGTTCCAGTTAGATGAAGTAACTTGGCCTCCCTCCCACTGTAAACAAAATAAAACTGGACAAAGCATATGAGGCAACTGAGCTCAGGTACTGGTCACTCTGCAGTGCAACAGTGCAGTCCCTAAGATCTTACAAGGTCAGCCTCATAATCTCCAGCTTTTCCTTGAGACAACATCTCAAGTAACACAGTGACAATGTCCTCACTGTGTTGCAGAAAGCTGGAGTCTGAGGTACTACCACTGAGTAGAGGAGGCAGAGATCAAAGTTTGAGGCCAGATGCAGTGGCTCACACCTATAATCCCAGTAACTTTGGAGGCTGAGGCAGGAAGACCACTTGAACCCAGGAGTTGGAGGCTGCAGTAAGCTATGATTGTGCCACTGACCTTCTCTAAAAAACAAAAAGTTTGGGGAAGGATCTGGCGTTAGACGGGCAGTCAGAGAGGAGGGAGCTGTAACTTCCCAGGCTATTACAAGCAAGTTTCAAGTCTCATGCCTGCCTTTTTCTCTAGCCTGGTTGATGACCGCTTCTCCCTACCCAGCAGTTGAGCCAACATTCTATGAACTCATATTCAAGCTTCAAGACTCAGTTCAAGTGTCACTTACCCATAGGGGCATTCCTTGGCCATTTTCCCTCCTGTGTGCACACTGCACTTACCTAACTACACCATATTCTACTGTAATTTCTGGTTTATTCATTTTTCTTCCTGGCTGTGAGCTTCTTAATAGTCAGGGTTCTGTCTTAGCTATTTCTGTATCTCCAGTATTGGCACTTAGTAGCTTTTCATGAGCATTTGTTGAGCTCTCTGACCCTTGGGGAGAAACTAAGGATAACATCTAATTATGCTCTACTGTGTTCAATAACTTTAATGTGCATATGTCTTATCTCCAACTACGCATGCTTAAGAAATATTTAAGTGACTAAATGAATAAATGAACAAGAGTAGCAATACCGTAATTAAGGACAAGGACCAATTTTGAATCTCTTATGCCTCCATGAAAGAATGTTGGGCACACACTAAATATTCAACAAATACTTGAGAAATTGGGTAATTAGCAGGAAAGTCAATAAACTCCAGATGCATCAAGAGCTGCCTCACATTTGCATCTTTGAGATGTGAGCATGGGATGGAGACTGTGCTGATGGTAACTTTTAGATCTTTCATGAGTACCGCATGCCATTAACTCTGAGCTATCATATTTAAGATCTGGGCAGCAGGGGCTGGGTTGTTTTGGAGTCCCTGCTTCTCTGTCTTATGGGAGAGTTGAGAACAACTGCTTACTATCTTGGGAAACTGCCTGAGTTTCCTCCTTCTGGATGGAGACCATTAATAAACATGCTGAGTTGGTCTGATTAGCAGGTGCATGGAATAGATTTAGCTCTCAAGGCTTTCAAGCAAATCTTACTAGAGCATTTATGTAATTTATTGTGTGTCTGACTCCATCAGGGGTTTAGATCAAAGTGAAATATCTGAGGTTTGATGTTGATAAAGAAGTCTTACTGATGGCAAAAGGACAGCCTGTCATACGCTCCCCTGAGAAGATGGCAGTCTGTGCTCCTCCCTATGTCCCCTGTCCTCCCCCAACAATAGGCCACTCACAGTCAGAAACGTCAGTCACCCTATCCTCCTGGAGTCCCAGTTGTTCCAACGATACTTTTCAATTTCTTAGTAAGTTGGGATAGCATTCTCTAAGATGTATTTCTAAGGCAGCAATAGTCCGAGCAAACATTTTTCTACCTGAGATTCAGCACAAATTTCTATTTTTCCCAGAAGCTTCTGTCACATAGCTTCCAAAGACTTTTGAAAATACAGCTTGACTTCCTGCATAGTCTCCTTAGAGCATAATGACTGCACCACAGCACAGCTGAAAGAGCCCAGACTTGGGAGTCAGGTGACCTGGAAGAGAAAGACAGCTCTGCCTCCCACTAGGATTGTGCTCTTGAGCAAGTTGTCTTTCCTCTCAAAGCCTCAGTTTCTTTATTGGCAAGGAGGAAATTAACATCTACCTAGTAAAGTTGTAAGGAGTAGATGATGTAATGTATCTTTGTGTTATTCTGTATTTTATTTGCAGAACATTATAACCCCTGGATTGGTGCCTTTTTACCTAGAAGGCTCTCAAAAAATATTTACTGACTGAATTTTACTTAAACTCAGGGCATATACCATAGGCAGTTTCTGATTTATAAACTGGGTTTTTCCAGCTCTAGATGCATTTCCCCACATAAACAAAGTTATAAATTGTGGTTTGGCTGCAGATTGATACTAACATCCCATTATTGCTAAAATACTGTACACTGGCAGTGGGGAAACACATAAAATAAAACCAGTCATTAAGTAAAACAAGAAAATATTGAATAAAAACGGTTTCATATTTATTTTGAGAGTTAGCGGTTGAGCAAAAACAGATTTAATTTAAGGAGGAAGAAAAAGTTGTTGGTAATTACTGGAGGGGATCTTCAGGGAAATTTCTGTGTATTTCCAAAAACTCTCAGTGTTGGTGCCCTGGATATTTATTCTGTTTAATTTCCCTTAAATCCTAGAACAGACTTCTTTGGTACAGGTTACCCATTAACATCAATTTCTGTCATCAACAATGACAAATATTTCTTTAAGCTGATACATGGTAAGGTTTCATGAGTAAAGTTGTAATTTCTCAAAGAATAAGAAACAGACAAAAAGGATGAACAAATGACAGAATTTTTAATAATAACTAAGAACAAATTGAGAAAGAATTGGAAGTAAAAAGTCTTAAAAAGGAGGTGTGTGTGTGCTTGTGACCATTCCCCCTCAGGCAACTGTTTTAATGAAGGGCCCAGCTGTCACAGTAGAGGGAAATGGCAGACGAGTTCTAGATCTCTGACAGGGCAACAGGGAGTGGTGGGTATGAGATTTCAAACCAGACAGCTCCCCACAATGACTGCTGGGTGGTAGGTCAGCCATCAAGAGAACTTGGTTCCTGTTCTAAACAAGTGCATATGAGGGGTTTGTAAGACAACATGTAAGGAGAAAGCTGTGTGGCCTCAGGGTGACCTTGGGATGTCACTTAAACTTTTTAGATTTGAGTGTTCCCATCCATAAAATAAAAGGGTGGGACCAGAAATGCTATGAAAATTTCACTTAAGCTTTTCAGATTTGAGTGTTCTTATCCATCAAATAAGGTAGGGCCAGAAATTCTATGAAAATTTCCGTCTAAACTTTTAAAATTTTATGAGGATCTTGTGACTTAATACCAGGTAGGGCACTCTTTCTAGCTAAGTACAAGTTAAAATCCTAAACTTTGTGAAGCCAATATGATTCTTCACTCTCACCTCCTTTAAAATGTGTCTTTCCTAAGGATCACCATGACAATTGAAAACATTTCACCAAGAAAAGATTTCTCAGAATTATTCCTAGGCACAGGGCAAGACATTTCCAGGAAATATCAATGCATTTGGAACCTTCCCTAGAGCAAAACGTCTTAGTGAGAATCCCTGAAAGAACAAGAAACAAACACTTTTCTTTCTTTTTTTTAAAACTGCGCACTTCATTTTTTCATTGTTAACTGCTGCTTTAAGGAGTGTATTTTCCAAGAGATATTTCAATAGGTTATATGACAAATTAAATTTATGTACTAGCTTTTACCAAAGGAAATAGTTTAAAAAATCCATGGCCCACAATGTAAAATTTATCATCTTTACAAAACAATATTTTGAGGTTTTTAGAACCTCAGTTCTGCATATAGATGGAATAGAGGGTTAGATTTGGAGCTTTTCTGACATTTTCTTTTAAAAAAATACTGCTCATAATCTTCACTGTTAACTATTGCTTTAAGGAGTGTATTTTTAAGAGAAATTTCAGTAAGTTATGTGATAAATTAAACTTATGTACTGGCTTTTACCAAAGGATATAGTTTTAAACATCCATGGCATGCAATGTGAAATTGATCATCTTTACAAAACAATATTATGAGGCTTTTAGAACCTCAGCCATACATATAGATGGGATAGAGGGTTAGATTTGGAGCTTTGCCTGAAAAGAACCTTATACCAAATATTAGGATTCCCAGGGCTCAGTGACTGGTTTAACTACCCTTAACTGAGCACCTGACCCTAGATATTTCTTTTGTTAAGTGCCTCTTGATTTTCTACATTTAAAATTGGAAAATAACTACCATTTCTTTATATCAAGCTCCTATTGCTATTCTCTTATGTTTTTATTGTGGCAAACTGTACATAACATAAAATTTATCATTTTAGCTTTTTTTAAGTGTAAAGTCCAGTTGAATTAAGTACATTCATATGGTTGTTCAACGATCACCAATATCTATCTCCAGAACTTTTTCAACTTCTCCAACTTGAAACTTCATACCTAGTCTCTTATTTTAATAGTATTTTTCTTGATCCACTTAGAGAACATCAACCAACAGAATTCTCATAACATATACTACCTTAGTTTGGTAGTAAGGGTATAATTTTCTAGAATTATGAAGGGGAAATTGACCCTTGCACATTGGCTAGTTTGATGTCAAATGTGCTACAAGGCTTATATATTAACTTGTGATGGTTAACTGCCCCCTTGGGTTACAATCAAAGGTGTGAATGTTTGAACTCTGTGATGTACATGCTCTCCTAGTAAAAAAGCACAAGAGGATCCTTGCCCCTCTCAGTGAAAAATACTGAGCATCCCCTAAAAAGACTCACAAAGTTAAATATCTCCTGAAGACCAGCCTTCTAGGGAAGTGGATGAATCGGGTGGGCTGGTTGGGTCTTCCCAGCACATTTGAGATTTTCTCCAGGCTCCAACTCTCTACTGTCTGGTGCCTCCGTCATTGCCTGTTTACTTTGAATTCCACTCTTTTTGTCTATTCCCTTTACTTGTTGCTTTGGATCATCCTTGCTTCCCTGCCTCTCCTTGCCCACATATGTTGAGGGGTCCCTTACCCCTCAACCACAGCCTCACCTTCATCTTAAATAAGGACTAAGTTCTCTTTCGCTCATCCCTTGACATTGTGGGTCAGCCTCCTCCACTCTTCTCCTGGCTATAGCTGACTAAACCTTAGCCCCTCTTCTTCCTCGCCCCATCCCCTTTCTCAAGTCCTCCTTCCTCTCAATCAGAGCCACAGACACTGCATTATACATTATGAAAATGTGGTTTTCTGTTTTGCAAAAACAGCGTGAATATTAAGTCAGATAATTTGACTGAGCCTTAGCTTTTGGATGATGATTTATAGGTTAGACTCTTTCCCATTCATAGGGAAACCCCATATTGGAAATCTCAGCTCAGCTTAACTACTTATTCTTAAAAAGAAAAAAAAAAAATGACAGAGCTTCCTAATCAGAGATACCTTTATATACATTACACTCATTTGTTTATTCACTCACCCAAGAAACATTACTCAATACCCTGCACGTACTAGGAACTATCTTAGGTGCTCGTAAAATAGCTGTGAATAATGATGACCCTCACCTCACAGGGTTTAAAGACTTTAGGGAAATACAGACCAGAAAATAGGCAGTTGCAATAGTATGGATAAGCAGTGTGCTAGGAGTGGTAGAGTGGGTCTGTATGAGCCATGGCAGAGGCATTTAACCAGGCTGGGGGCTCAAGCAAGCTTTCCTAGGGAAGTGAAATCTAAGCAGGAACCCAGAGGAGGAGTTAGTCAAGCAATTAATAGGGAACCTGGGACATACTGAATGCCATTTACAGGTCATGATAGTTTAGCTTTTAGTTTTGTTTTTCAAAAATTAACTGTTTCTGTTATTCAAAGAAGAAAATAAACTCTCACCTGATATGTAGGCAACAGAAGGGACTTTAAAGATGCCATCTAAATTCAGTAGAGTCGGTTTATTCTTGGGTTTAGTAATGATGGTGTCTTATGATGACAGTTGTTTTCTTTTTGCATTTCAGTAATAAAATCATATCAAGTGGGATCCAAGAGAAGATTTTTAAACTAGCCCTAAGTGTTTCTATCTGACATTTAGGATGTATTATTAGTATATGAGTAAAACAAATTGATCACATGACCAAGATTGTAAAATAAAATGTGAAAAGACCTTGTATGTATATTTGACATAAAGAATCCAGTCATCATGGCAGCTTACTGGCAAGATGTTCGAATAGGAACAGCTCTGGTCTGCAGCTCCCAGCGAGATCGACGCAGAACGCAGGTGATTTCTGCATTTCCAACTGAGGTACCCGGTTCATCTCATGGACTGGTTGGACAGTGGGTGCAGCTCACGGAGGGTGAGCTGAAGCAGGATGGGGCGTTGCCTCACCCAGGAAGCAGAAGAGGTCGGGGGATTTTCCTCCCCTACCCGAGGGAAGCTGGGAGGAACTGTACCGTGAGGAATGCTGCACTCCTGGCCAGATACTGCGCTTTTTCCATGGTCTTCACAACCCATAGACAAGGACATTCCCTCCGGTGCCTACACCACCAGGGCCCTGGATTTCAAGCACAAAACTGGGTGGCCACTTGGGCAGACACCAAGCTAGCTGAAGGAGTTTTTTATTCATACCCTAGGGGCACCTGGAATGCCAGTGAGACAGAACCACTCACTGCCCTGGAAAGGGGGCTAAGGCCAGGGAACCAGGTGGTCTGGCTTGGCAGGTCCTACCCCCATAGAGCCCAGCAAGCTAAGATCCACTGGCTTGAAATTCTCGCTGCCAGCACAGCAGTCTGAGGTGCCCATGGGATGTTTGAGCTTGGTGGGGGGAGGGGCATCCGCCCTTGCTGAGGCTTGAGTAGGTGGTTTTACTCTCACAGTGTAAACAAAGCTGCCGGGAAGTTCATTCCAACTGGGTGGAGCCCACCACAGCTCAGCAAGGCTGCTGAGGCCACATTGCCTCTCTAGATTCCTCCTCTCTGGGCAGGGCATCACTGAAAAAAAGGCAGCAGCTTCAGTCAGGGACTTAAAGGTAAAACCCCCATCTCCCTGGGACAGAGAACCTAGGGAAAGGAGCAGCTGTGGGTGCAGCATCAGCAGACTTAAACGTCCCTGCCTGACAACTCTGAAGAGAGCAGCGGATCTCCCAGCACAGCATTTGAGCTCTGCTAAGGGTCAGACTGCCTCCTCAAGTGGGTCCCTGACCCCATGTATCCTGACTGGAAGACACCTCCCAGTAGGCGCCGACTGACACCTCATACAGGAGAAGTCTGGCTGGCATCTGGTGGGTGGCTCCCTGGGACAAAGATTCTAGAGAAAGGAACAGGCAGCAATCTTTTCTGTTCTGCAGCCTCCGCTGGTGATACCCAGGCGAACAAGGTCTGGAGTGGACCTCCAACAAACTTCAGCAGACCTGCAGAAGAGGGGCCTGATTGTTAGAAGGAAAACTAACAAACAGAAAGCAATAGCATCAACATCAACAAAAAAGATGTCCACTCAGAGACCCCATGCCAATGTCACCAACATCAGAGACCAAAGACTGATAAATCCATGAAGATGGGGAGAAACCAGCGCAAAAAGGCTAAAAATTCCAAAAACCAGAATGCCTCTTCTTCTCCAAAGGATCACAACTCCTCACCAGCAAGGGAACAAAACTGGACGTAGAATGAGTTTGACAAATTGACAGAAGTAGACTTCAGAAGGTGGGTAATAACAAACCTCCTCCGAGCTAAAGGAGCATGTTCTAACTCAATGCAAGCAATCCAAGAACGTTGAAAGAAGGCTAGACAAATTGCTAACTAGAATAACCAGTTTAGAGAAGAACATATATAACCTGATGGAGCTGAAAAACACAGCACAAGAATTTCGTGAAACATATAAAGTAGCAACAGCCGAATCGATAGCAGAAGAACAGATATCAGAGACTGAAGATCAACTCAATGAAATACAGCAAGAAGACAAGATTAGTGAAAAATGAAAAAAAAAAAAAAAAAAAAAAAACCAACGAAAAATGTCTCCAAGAAATATGTGACTATGTCCAAATCTACATTTGATTGGTGTACCTGAAACTGATGGGGAGAATGGAACCAAGTTGGAAAACACTCTTCAGGATATTATCCAGGAGAACTTCCCCAACCTAGCAAGACAGGCCAACATTCAAATTCAGGGAATACAGAGAACACCATAAAGATACTCCTTGAGAAAAACAACCCCAAGACATGATTGTCAGATTCACCAAGGTTGAAATGAAGGAAAAAATGTTAAGGGCAGCCAGAGAGAACGGTCGGGTTACACACAAAGGGAAGCCCATGAGACTAACAGCAAATCTCTCAGCAGAAACCCTACAAGCCAGAAGAGGGTAGGGGCCAATATTCAATATTCTTAGAGAGAAGAATTTTCAACCCATAATTTCATATCCAGCCAAACTAAGCTTCATAAGCAAAACAGAAATAAAATCCTTTACAGACCAGCAAATGCTGAGAGATTTTGTCACCACCAGGCCTGCCTTACAAGAGCTCCTGAAGGAAGCACTAAACCTGGAAAGGAACAACCGGTACCCACCACTGAAAAAACACACCGAATTGTAAAGACCATCAACACTATGAAGAAACTGCATCAACTAACAGGCAAAATAACTAGCTAACATCATATGACAGGATCAAATTCACACATAACAATATTAACCTTAAATGTAAATGGGCTAAATGCCCCAATTAAAAGACACAGACTGGCAAATTGGATAAAGAGTCAAGACTTATCAGTGTGCTGTATTCAAGAGGCACATGTCACCTGCAGATCACACACACGCTCAAAAATAAGTGAAGAATATTTAACAAGCAAATGGAAAGAAACAAAACAAAACAAACAAAACAAAAACAAAACAGGGGTTGCAATCCTAGTATCTGAAAAAACCCAGATTTTAAACCAACAAAGATCAAAAAAGACAAAGAAGGGCATTACATAATGGTAAAGGGATCAATGCAACAAGAAGAGCTAAATATCCTAAATACATATATACCCAATACAGGAACACTCAGATTCATAAAGCAAGTTCTTACAGACCTACAAAGAGAATTAGACTCCCACACAATAATAGTGGGAGACTTTAACACCCCACTGTCAATATTAGACAGATCAGCGAGAAAGAAAATTAACAAGGATATCCAGGACTTGAACTCAGCTCTAGACCAAGTGGACCTAATTGACATCTATAGATCTCTCTACCCCAAATTAACAGAATATACATTCTTCTCAGCACCACATCATACTTATTCTAAAATTGACCACATAATTGGAAGTAAAACACTCCTCAGCAAATGCAAAAGAATGGAAATCATAACACTCTCTCAGACCACAGTGCAATCAAATTACAACTCCGGATTAAGAAACACACTGAAAACCTCACAACTACATGGAAACTGAACAACCTGCCATGAATGACTACTGGGTAAATAACAAAATTAAGGAAGAAACAAAGATGTTCTTTGAAACCAGTGAGAACAAGCTACAACGTATCAGAATCTCTGGGACACACATAAAGCTGTGTGTAGAGGGAAATTTATAGCACTAAATACCCACAAGAGAAAGCTGGAAAGATCTAAATTCAACAGCCTAACATCACAATTAAAAGAACTAGAGAAGCAAGAGCAAACACATTCAAAAGCTAGCAGAAGACAAGAAATAACTAAGGTTAGAGCAGAACTGAAGAAGATAGAGGCACAAAAAACCCTTCAAAAAATCAATGAATCCAGGAGTTGGTTTTTTGAAATGATCAGCAAAATTGATAGACCACTATCCAGACTAATAAAGAAGAAAAGAGAAGAGAATCAAATATACACAATAAAAAATGATACAGGGGATATCACCACTGATCCCACAGAAATACAAACTACCATCAGAGAATACTATAAGCACCTCTATACAAATAAACTAGAAAATCTAGAAGAAGTGGATAAATTTCTGGACACATACACCCTCCCAAGAAAAAACCAGGAAGAAGTTGAACCCCTGAATAGACCAGTAACAACTTCTGAAATTGAGGCAGTAATTAATAGCCTACCAATCAAAAAAAGTCCAGGAGCAGGCGGATTCACAGCTGAATTCTACCAGAGGTACAGAGAGGAGTTGGTACCATTCCTTCTGAAACTATTCCAAACAATAGAAAAAGAGGGATTCCTCCCTAAATCATTTTATGAGGCCAGCATCATCCTGATACCAAAACCTGGGGGAGACACTACAAAAAGGAAAATTTCAGGCCAATATTCCTGACGAACATTGAAGTGAAAATCCTCAATAAAATACTGGCAAACTAAATCCAGCAGAACATCAAAAAGTTTATCCACTATGTTCAAGTCGGCTTCATCTCTGGGATGCAAGATTGGTTCAACACATGCAAATCAATAAACGTAATCCAGCACATAAACAGAACCAATGACAAAAATGACATGATTATCTCAATAGACACAGAAAAGGCCTTCAACAAAATTCAACACACTCTCAATAAACTAGGTATTGATGGAACATACCTCAAAATAATAAGACCTATTTATGACCAACTCACAGCCAACATCATACTGAATGGGCAAAAGCTAGAAGCATTCCCCTTGAAAACTGGTACAAGACAAGTATGCCCTCTCTTACCACTCCTATTCAATATAGTATTGGAAGTTCTGGCCAGGGCAGTTAGGCAAGAGAAAGAAATAAAGGGTATTCAAATAGAAAAAGAGGAAGTCAAATTGTCTCTGTTTGCAGATAACACGACTGTATATTTAGAAAACCCCATCATCTCAGCCCAAAATCTCCTTAAGCTGATAAGCAACTTCAGCAAAGTCTCAGGATACAAAATCAATGTACAAAAATCACAAGCATTCCTATACACCAAGAACAGACAAACAGAGAGCTACATCATGAGTGACCTCCCATTCACAATTGCTACAAAGAGAAGAAAATACCTAGGAATATAACTTACAAGGGATTTGAAGGACCTCTTCAAGGAAAACTACAAACCACTGCTCAAGGAAATATGAGAGGACACAAACAAATGCAAAAACATTCCATGCTCATGGACAGGAAGAATCATTATCATGAAAATGGCCATACTACCCCAAGTAATTCATAGATTCAATGCTATCCTATCAAGCTACCACTGACTTTCCTGAAAGAATTGGAAAAAACTACCTTATATTTCATATGGAACCAAAAAAGAGCTCATATAGCCAAGACAATCCTAAGCAAAAGGAACGAAGCTGGAGGCATCACACTACCTGACTTCAAACTACACTACAAGGCTACAGTAACCAAACAGCATAGTACTTGTACCAAAACAGACATATAGACCAATGGAACAGAATGAGGCCTCAGAAATAACACCACACATCTACAGCCATCTGGTCTTTGACAAACCTGACTAAAACAAGCAATGGAGAAAGGATTCCCTATTTAATAAATGGTGTTGGGAAAACTGGCTAGCCATATGCAGAGAACTGAAACTGGATCCCTTCCTTACACCTTATACAAAAATTAACTCAAGATGGATTAAAGACTCAAATGTAAGACCTGAAACCAAAAAAACCCTAAAAGAAAACTTAGGCAATACCATTCAGGACATGGGCGTGGGCAAAGGCTTCATGACTAAAACACAAAAAGCAATGGTAACACAAGACAAAATTGACAAATGGGATCTTATTAAACTAAAGAGCTTCTTCACAGCAAAAGAAAATATCATCAGAGTGAACAGGCAACCTACAGAATGGGAAAAAACTTTGCAATCTATCCATCTGACAAAGGGCTAATATCCAGCATCTACAAAGAACTTAAACAAATTTACAATTAAAAAAAACCCCATGGAAAAATGGGTAAAGGATATGAACACACACTTCTCAAAAGAAGACATTTATGCAGCCAATAAACTATGAAAAAAAGCTCATCATCACTGGTCATTGGAGAAATGCAAATCAAAGCCACAATGAGATACTACATCATGCCAGTTAGAATGGTGATCATTAAAAAGTCAGGAAACAACAGATGTTGGAGAGGATGCGGAGAAATAGGAATGATTTTACACTGTTGGTAAGAGTGTAAATTAGTTCAACCATTGTGGAAGACAGTGTAGCGATTCCTCAAGGATCTAGAACTAGAAATACCATTTGACCCAGCATTCCCATTACTGGGTATATACCCAAAGGATTATAAATAATTCTACTATAAAGACACATGCACACGTATGTTTATTGCTGCACTGTTAACAATAGCAAAGACTTGGAACCAACCCAAATGCCCATCAATGATAGGCTGGATAAAGAAAACGTGGCACATATACACCATGGAATACTAAGCAGCCATAAAAAAGGATCAGTTCATGTCATTTTCAGGGACATGGATGAAGCTGGAAACCATCATTCTCAGCAAACTAACACAAGAGCAGAAAATCAAACATCGCATGTTCTCACTCATAAGTGGGAGTATATGAGAACACATGGACACAGGGAGGGGAACATCTCACACCCAGACCTGTTGGGGGGTGGGGGGCTAGGGGAGGAATAACATTAGGAGAAATACCTAATGTAAATGACAGATTGATGGGTGCAGCAAACCACCATGGCACGTGTATAACTATGTAATAAACCTGCACGTTTTGCACATATACCCCAGAACTTAAAGTATATTTTAAAAAGCAAACATAGCAATACTTTTCTTGAGAAATAAATCTGTAAAATGGCAAAAAAAAAAAAAAAAAAAAAATCCCGTCATGTAGAAAGCACCAGCAATGTCTTTTTTTATACAACTCACAAATGGCAAGACGTATGTGCTCTGGTAGGAGTTCTTTACCTGGGATGCAGGGACATATGGGGACCTCAGAAGGTCCCAAAACACTGTAAAACTATATCAAAAAATTATGTGTACATGCATATTACTGTAGAGATGGTCCATAACTTAAATTGCATACTCAACGAGGAATCCATGTCCCCCAAAAGTTCACGAGCCAGAACTCGATAGCACACAATAATTGCTAAAAAATATTAGAGCTGGAAGGAACTTTAGAGATTCTCTCATTCAAAGTATTAGAAACATGAAGTATTCACTTGTGGATTGGGAAATGGAGGTACAATCCATCATATTCAAACTAAATATGTTCTCAGGCAAGAACATCAAAGTGTGGCAGCACATAGTTTGGTTAACAGAAAGCTAATTTAAAGAAGAAATTCAAAATGGTAATGACTGATAATTAGAGTGATATTTCTAAAGAGGTATGTAGAGTTTTCCCTTTTGGAAAGCTTTTTTTAAGAAAAATCTGAGGTATTATTTACTGTAGTTGAGTTCCTGGTTAAAGGGAAGAGACAATGTGGCACTGTAGCCCTCAAATGCTCCTACTTCTTCTCTTTCCTGGTCTATAGTAACTCCAATAAATGAAATTCACAAGTCTATCCAAGGGCGAAGGCAACATATGATCTTGTATATAAAGTTCACATTTTACATTTAAATTGTATGTTTACTTTTTCAGCCTTGTCAACTAGAAGTAATGGAAGACTTCAGATCCTGTAACTTGTTTTAAGATGAACATAACATAAAGTCCCATTATTTGGGATGGAAGTATTTTATATTTTGTGATCATCTGGACAAAGCCCAGATTGGCATTTATCTTCGTAGTCTCAAAAATGGGTTTGGTAAATGTATTTAGAGTAGAGAAACAAGATTGAGGAAGAATGCTTAACCTGCCAGTCCCTGTTGCAAGCATTAATCTGTGTATCAAACACTAGTGGTTAATATGCTGTCTAGCAAACACATTTATTCCTCGGACCAGGTCTAAACAAAACATTGTTAGCTAATTGCTTATGGAATTGTACTTACTTTAAATAATTCAACCGTGTTTTTAAAAAGAAGTATTATTTAGCTAAAAATTCACATAGCTATGCTGGGCTTTTGGCCTGATTGGTTTGTTTTATTATTATTCATCATAAAAGTCAGATGATCACAGCCTCTTAGATGAACCCAAGAAATAATATAGCAGAAACTACCTGACTATTCATTCTTGAATACAATATTCATAAAGCCACTTGCGGTAAAATTCTAATTTGTTTCTGCATTAAATAAAAATGTTATCAATTTATAAAACCTTATGTTTAAACAAGTGAATGATAGTGTTTTTAAAAAAGAGAAATTTAAATCCTTCCTTTTTTTAATGCTTTAAATGTTTTAGTCTTTAAGATTGAATGTTAGTCAATGTCTCTGAGTCCAAAAGACTGACAATTTCATTCCAATGTTGCTGTTTTCCCCTTTATTCTTTAGAATTGGGCTCAGCCTCAGCTGAGTTGGAATGTCCATTAGGCTGATAAAGATCTCAATTCAGCTATGTAGAAAAATATACATTTTATTCAATTCCTTTTGTATTCCTTTATTTCCTCAAATGCTTGATTCTTCTATAGAATTCTTTCTTTATATCATTTCCTTGTCTACATACATTTTTGGAGAACAGCAGCTACCTAAATTACTGAAATATTGCAAAGTCAAAGAGATGGAAACGTCTTAAACACAATAATTAGAGTTTGGGCTCCAAATAAACTACCTGATATGTAAATAAGTCAAATCAAGGCAACTTTTTAAAAATTTTCTCTTTTAGGGACTCTGAAAAATTTCCCTAAAGTAATTTTCATTTCAAAACTGCCAAGTGTACCAGTAAAAGTCATAATTAGGCAACAGGTCATTTCAGCTGTATCTCATGATTTCCCCAGAGAATAAACAGTGATGATAACAGTGAGCACAAGAAGCATAAAACCAGCCACATGGAGAAGGGCAAATGCCCAGGAAAACAGCAGTTACCATCGGATACAGGTGAGTTTTGTTCAGAGACATGGTTGGATGCTAAGGGCACCACTCTTGCAGAATGTTTCTTCATCTTTTGAAATGATTTGTCTTGTTCTCAGTGCTTCCTTTGACTTTGTTTTGAGTATCCTGTTCTGTAGCACACACTCTGCTGTAGCTGGTGTCTAGATGCTGTTCTGCGAATGTTGCTGAAAGCTGCAAGGACTGGTTTGCTGTCTCCCTGGGAGACTATTTGCCCCGCATTCAAACAATGTTTGACCTCCTCTAAAAATTTTTTTTAAAAAATCAATTGTGAGGCACAGTGGGAAACTGAAAAACGAAAGGAGAAATAAAGACTGTTTTCCACTTAAAGTGCAGCAGAGTTGCTGGACTGAAGCATTGCTTTTCTAAAGATATATATAAATGTATATGTGACTAACGCACAGAATTTCCATGGTGCAACCAGAAGGAAGAACATACAATAATATCTTCCAGAAAAATGTTGAGTTTAGTGCACAAATCACATGAAAAGACTGTGATGTCATGGTATACACTGATTTTGATGAAGGGTGATTTAGTCGTGCCATATAGAAACTTCAAGGTTAAAATGTGTCCATAAATAGAAAAGAAACAGTTTTCTCATTGAATGGTCACAGAAATTAGCACTATATATGCATCAATGTATTCAAGATCAACACACATAGATCTGTATAGTTGCTAGATATGTGGGCACATAAGACAGGAACCCAGGAAGGAGGGACAGAGCTCAGGAGCGTGAATGAGAGATTACAACTGTATGATTGTAGATGAGAAGTGGGAGTGGAGGATCGGCAGCTGGAGCTGCAGACGGTTTGCTGAGACTGTTAGTGCTCTAGGCTGAGACTCATACTGCCGCCATGTCCTGCTGCTGGTATCCCTGAACATGTCTCTCTTCTTCGGGAACATGGCCAGTGACACCAGGTATGAAGATTTACAGCATGAACTTGGTCATTATGGTCCTATAGATGATGTGTATGTTTCGCTTGGTTTCTACATTCGCTGTCCAAGAGGATTTGGTTATGTTCAATTTGGGGATGTTTGTGATGGTGAAGACGCTTTACATAATTATGACAGCAAGTGGATTTGTGGATGGCAGATTAAAATAAAGTTTGCCTAGGGGGATCAGAAGACACTAAATCAGACGAAAGCCAAGGAAGGGAGGAATGTGTACAGTTCTTCATGCAATGATGATTATGACAGATATAGACATTCTAGAAGCCAAAGTTGTGAAAGAAGGAGATCAAGAATCTTCTGATTACAACTATAGAAGGTCGTATAGTCCTAGAAACAGTAGACCGACTAGAAGACCACACGTAGCAGAAGCCATTCTGAATATGATAGATTCAAAACCGAAATCAATCTTTTTCAAGATCTAAATCCAATTCAAGATCACGATCCCAGCCCAAGGAAGACATGAAGGTTGAATCACATTCTAGGTCTGCATCTCACACCAAAACTAGAGGCACCTCAAAAATAGATTCCAAAACACATTATAAGTCTGGCTCAAGATATGAAAAGGAATTAGGGAAAAAAGAACCACCTGGATCCAAATCTCAGTCGAAGTCACAGTCTATGTCTAGGTCAAAATCTGTATCAAGGTCTTGGACTAGTCCTGTGTTCACTGGCCACTGATAATATAAGCCATGATCACTTTTAGGCGTGTATCATTCACTTATTCATAGTTTGGTTTACCTAAATTATCAGGAATACAGTGTTGCAATTATGATTACAAAGACACTTGTTAGTTTTCCCTGTACCAGGCAATGATCACAATCAAAATGATATGCTATTGAGAAGCCACTCTTAAGAGTCAAGTTTGTTTAATGTTATGGGCCACTACCAATTTGTGGTGTCTCTATATATTTTTGTAAAGATTCCCATTTTTTATGCTTGAAGTATTTGGTGAAAAGATGTGGTTGACCATAATTTGCAACATTATTTTATTACAAATAAACTTTCATATTTGTATTTGGTAGAATTGTTAACCTAGAAATGTAGCTTGCTAATAAGAATGACAGAAAAGTGAAGTCGTAGCTACAGTACAATACTGACTGCTCAGACACATTTAGGTTCAGGGCGGACCTTTATGTCTTGTCAAGATATCTATGCCCATGATAATTATTTATGATGAAGTGTGGATTAGTTCTTTTGTTAACCCCACTGTCTTAGGGAATCATGCCAACTGGCTTACGTAGTATTTTCAGGGAGACTGAGTTATTGACTGAAATGTGGAGGCTTCACTGCTTTTTTCTGGTTCCTGTGAAGATTTGGAACATAGACAACATCACAAAAACTCACCTTAAAATGGCAAAAATAATTTTAAAGGGAAAAAATGTTCTTATATATATTATATATAATATATATATAATGTTCTTATGTATATTATAAAGTTTAAGGAGCATTGTTGATCATAATATTGCTTAGTTTTCTTACAGCTGTTGGAAGCAAGCTTTGTGTGTTCATAGTGTAAAAGAACTGAAATTTTGATGCTTACAGCACGGGCCTGTGCATTTCTATCAAAATTTGCCTGCCTTGTTATGAGGCAGGTTTGCTTTTCCCACCTCAGTTTATTTAATATGAGGCAAGTTGAAAGACAACACTCATTCTAGGTGATTCTGTGGTACCATGAAATTTAAAGTAATTTTGGAAAGAGGATTAGTCAGTTTTAAGCAAGAGTCACATCTTCTGAGTTTTTGATTATCAGTATAGTAACTGACTAAAAATGAAGAAGTAATATCCTTAACCATTTGTAATTTCTAGTATTTCTCCAAAAGATCATTTTGGGGACAAAAGTGACTTGATATGTCCAATCTCATTTCTGAATAAAAAGCTAAAATTAAAAAAAATCTCGGATTGCTTGCTTACAGATATAAGTAAGAATTATCACAGAGAAACGATTCCTTTTAGAGGATTACTTTTTTCAATTTTGGTTTTAGTAATCTAGGCTTTGCCTACAAAGAACAAAACAATGGTTCTGAAATACTGTTGTGGAATGTGTTTAAAGGATTGATTCTAGAACCTTTGTATATTTGATAGTATTTCTAACTTTCATTTCTTTACTGTTTGTAGTCAGTGTTCATGTTCTGCTATGCAATCATTTATATGCATGTTTAATTTTTTTTAGATTATCCTGGATGTATAAACAACAAAAAGTCTATTTAAAGCTGTAGCAGTAGTTTGCAGTTCTAGCAAAGAGGAAAGTTGTGGGGTTAAATTTTGTATTTTCTCTCTTATAGAAGCTTCTAGAACAGTATTTTTGTACATTCTTTTTAACAAATATTGTGTACAACCTTTAAAACATGAATGTCTGGATCAAAACAGGATCCAGCTTATTTTATGCTTGCTGTAAATTAAGCAAACATGCTATAATAAAAACAAAATGAGGGAAGAAAAAGAGTAGATGAGAAGTCACAGGGAGAGCTCACAGGAGGTAAAGAAAGGCAGGCCTTCAAGGATCCCTGAAGAATACTAACTTCTTAAAAAATAGACTGTATTTTTTAGAGCAGCTTTAGGTTCACAGCAAAATTGAGAAGGTTCGGATATTTCCCACATACTTCCTGCCCCCACACATGCATAGCCTCCCCCATTACCAACATCCCTCCCACAGTGGCATGTTGATTACAATTGATGAACCTACGCGGACACTGCATTATCACCCAAGGCCATCGTTCACATTAGGGCTCACTCTTGGTGTCATACATTTCATAGCTGTTTTTTTTTTTAATCTTTTTTTTGACAGTCTCACTCTGTTGCCTAGGCTGGAGCGCAGTGGTGCGATCTTGGCTCACTGCAAACTCCAACTATGGGCTTTTGACAAATTTATAATGACATGTATCCACCATTGGAGTATCATACAGAGTACTTTCACTTGTACTTTCACTTCCCTAAAAATCCTCTATGCTTTGCCTCCCTCCCTCTCCATCCCTCCCTCCCTTCAATCTATGACAACCACTCATCTTTTCACTGTCTCAATTACTTTGCCTTTTCCAGAATGTTATATCGTTGGAATCATACTGTATACAGCCTTTTCAGAATTGGCTTTTTTCACTTAGTAATGTGCATTTAAGTTTCCTCTATGTCATTTCATAACCTGATAGCTCATTTCTTTTTAACACTCAATAATATTCCATTGTCTGCATGTACCACAGTTTATCCATTCACCTGTGAGAGGACATCTTGATTGCATCTAAGTCTGGGCAATTATGAAGAAAGCTGCTCTAACTATCCATGTGCAGGATTTTTTGCAGACATAAGTTTTCAACTCCTTTGAATGAACACCAAGGAGTGAGATTACTGAATTGTAAGGTAAGAGTATATTTAGCTTTGTAAGAAACTGTCAAATTATCTTCCAAAGGTGCTATACCATTTTGCATTTCCACTACAACAATTCAGAATTCCTGTTGCTCCACATGCTCTCCAGCATTTGATGTTGTCAGTGTTCTGATTTGGGCCATTCTAATAGATATGTAGTGGTATCTCATTGCTCTAATTGGTATTTCCCTGATGACAGGTGATGTGAAAGAATACTAACTTTTAAAAAACTATTTATTTTGAAATAATTTGAGACTCACATAAAAGTTGCAAAACTTGTACAGAGACTTCCCATGTACCCTTCACCCAGAATTTTATCACATATATAGATTTGTGTAACCACCACCATAGTAAGATATAGAACAGTTTCATCACCCCCAAACTCTCTCATGCTTTCTCTTTTTAGTCTCCTTCCTCTGTCCCAGCCCTTGACAACTACCTATCTATTCTCCATCCCTATATGTCATTTTGAAACCATTATAGAAATTAAACCACACAGTATATAACATTTTGAGATTGGCTTTCTTCACTCAGCATAATGCCCTGAGATGTATACAAGTTGTGTGTATCAATCGTTGTTTCTGTTTATTGTGGAGCAGTATTCCACAGTATGAATGTACTATGGACAGAATGCTAACTTTAAGGGACTAAGAGCAGAAAAGGAGCCCGCATATGAGAATGAGAAAGATGGAACCAGAAAAGGGGATGTAGGAGAGTTAGAATCCAGCAGTAGAGGAAGGTAGTGCTTCAAGGAGAATGATGTGCTCAGCTATGTTAAAGTTGTAAAATGAGATAAGGACCAAGAATTTAGCAGCAACAACCACAACCAGCCATGTACTGAGCACCCACCAGGTGCTAAGAATGTGCTAGGCTCCGGGATAAAATGAGACATGTTCCTGCTCTCGTGGTGTCTAAAGAGGCAGGTGAAACTAATCACCTATCTCACTAATAAAATGTAAGTTGTGATAAGTACGGTTGAAGGCAAGGGAATAGTGCTACGAAGATGTATAACAGAAGGATGTGGCCTTATCTAGAGTACATCCCCTCCTTCCTTCCTTTATTCTTTCATTTACTGTACCAAATTTGAGTGTCTACTGTGTGCCAGCTCTGTGCTCAGTCATGTAAACACATGTGGGCAAGATTCTTATGTTCATGGTGCTTTAGAGTGTGGGAGTGACGTTTGAACTGAAAGATATGAATGACAAGAAGGAGTGAAGTGGGTGGAGTATGGCAGGTGGCAGCAGCATCATTCATTGGAAAAACTGGGAAGACTCCTGTGTGGCTGGAATTCAGTGAGTGAGCGAGGAATTCACAGGTGAGATAAACCTGTAAAGGCAGGCAGGGGCCAGATGCTGCCTCAGGCCATGGGGTGAGATTTGGATTTTTTCCCCCTAATTCAAAGCTATTGCATGGTTTTAAGCAAGAAACCTGCTGATTTTGTTTGTAGTTTTAAAAGATCACTGTGGTAACTGTGTGGAGAATGGACTAGGATGGAGAAGAGACTTCAGGTGAAAGACAGTGGCTTCACCTAGAGCAGTGAGGTGGAGATGAAGACAAGTAGCTAGAGCTGAAACAGTTTCGGACACACACATAACAAGCTTTGATGATGGATTATCCGATCCAAGTCAGGAAAGGGATAGAGGCAGAAGATGAGGGATGAGAAGTGTTAAGAAAACCCCCTTGGCTGGTTGCGGCTTATGCCTGTAACCCCAGGAGGCTGAGGCAGGAGGATCACTTGAGGCCAGGAGTTCAAGACCAACCTGGGCATCATAGTGAAACTCTGTACCCACCAAAAAGAAGTTAGTAAGGTGTGATGGCATGCACCTATCGTCCTAGCTACTTGGGAGGCTAAGGCGGAAGGATTGCTTGAGCTCAGGAGTTTGAGGCTGCAGTGAGTTATGATCATGCCATTGCACTATAGACTGGGTGATAAAGCAAGACTCTTTCTCAAAAAAAAAAAAAAAAAAAAAAACCCAAATATCTGGCTTTTGCAACTGGGTGTATATTTTTGTCCTTTCCTGAACAATAGGAGAAAAACAACTACGGGAGAGAGAGGAGTACTCACTGAAGTGCGGAGAGGGGTGGGAGGGAGACTAAGCAGCTCATTTCAGATGTGTTAAGTTTGAGAAATATATTACATCCAAGTGGGGATGTCAAAAAGGCCGTTAGACTGTGCAGTCTGTTGCTCAGAAGATAACACTGGGCTAGAGAAATATGGGAATAGTCAGCTGAGAGATGTTTAATTGTCACAGGGTTGGGTGAGATGAGCTAACACACAGCACTACAAGAGGAACCAGCACTGAGCTCCAAGGCCACCAACATTTAGATGTGAGGTTAAGATGAAGCCAGTAAAGGAGACAGATGCTTAATTAATAAGCATCTGCAAAACTAAAATTCAGGAAGGCCTCAAGAATGGCAACTTAATATGTCAAACTTGAAATGCCACAAGAAATTATTTTCCAGGAATTACAAACATATTCTTGGAAGCTAATGAGCTGTTTTGATTTCTGAGAACAAATTTAAATAAGTTTGAGAAATTGCATCAAACAATTTATGCCAGTGTATGTAATTACGCCAACACATATGGCACCTAAAAACCACTCACTACTTCAACAGCATGTGAAAATGTTAGCAAAGCAAGAGAAAATGGAGCCTTAACTCACAACTTCCTGGCTACACCAGGTGAAGTAAAACAGCTTTTACTTCCATGTAGGGTCTTACTGTTGATTGGCTGGAGTAGGTTTTGTATGCTGTTAATAGGTGGCTTTAGGAAAATTATCTGGAACTGCCACAGTGATCCAGTGTTTGCTTCACAATCTCCAAGTTAGACAATGGAGACATTAAGAGAGCGGGAGAACCAGAAGGAGTTAGGCGCAGTTTAATTCTCTGCAGAAACCCAATCAAGCTTAAACATGGGGCGCTGACTCCTCCAGGTGGAAATGGGAACAGCCTGATGGGAACTGTTTTCAGGACACTGGATTTACTTACTAAACGTGTAGGCCTCACTAACATGTTTTTGAAAACTTATGTTCTACTCTTTATTGCAGAGGTTGCACTGAAAATACCATGCACAGTAGCTCTACTCCTTGTGGGGTTTATAACACATTTGCAGCACACTTGTAGACTGCTGTAACAGCCAATAAGGAATGCTCGCTCATATACCCCACTCCATGTTATTCTTCCATTAATTAGTGAGGCAGTTACTATTATCTTTACTTAAGAGATGAGAAAAGCAAAGCTGAAAAAGCTTGATAAAAGCAATTTGTCATATGAACAACAGCTTTCCAAATAGATATTCTGCTGATTGTTTTATTCCAGAATTACGTATTAAACACTTGCTGCGGGTCAGGGATTGTACTAAGATTTGGAAATATAAAAATAAGTTAGATAACGATTTCTGCTTGCAGTCTACTGATATTTTTGGTGGGTTTACCAGATAAAATCCCAGACTTAGACTAAAATTATTTGTTGTTCATTTGATTCAAATTTAACTGAGCATACTAGTTTTCTATTTGCAAAATCTGGCAACCCTATACATTATTAGAGACTTTTAATGAACCACCTAGGCCAACAAAGCCCTCCTTGTTATTTTTACATTATAAAAAGTGACTCCAAATGCTTTATTTTACAGAAATATTACAACTGCCAACAAAATGCAAGCCACAGACTAGTGTTTACTAACCACAGCATTAACCACAGCAGAACCAGTCACAAGGTTCTAGTCAAGGAGAGCTTCATCCCTGAATGAATCATATGTAAAAATGTTTTTTAGTTTATACAAAGAAGCTTTGCATATGTTATTTCATTGGACCTTAGAGCAATTGATCTTAATTCCAATTTATAGATGAGGAAACCAAGGCTTAGAGTGGCCAAGTGACTTTCTTGGGAGTGAAAAATAAATCCTCGGACTCTGAAACAAGTCAACAACTCGTCAACCTATAGAAAAAAGTGCCTCTTTTTCTATAGGATGCTGGATGCTGATGACAATAACAACAGCTGAAGTAGAATCTTAAGACTGAACTCCTCCTCCTTCAGTTTTGCATTGTGGAGAACAATGCAATCAGTGTCTTGTCCCTCGGATCCTAAAGTCAGAATGCGTCACCTAACCCCACCTGTAAAAGAGACCTCTCTGGAGGAAGCTGTTGCTGTGCTGTTGCCCAGCTCCTTGACCCTGTGGTGGCGATGGGAAGTGCTTCTCCCTGCAGTCTTACATATTTTATAAAGAAACACATGCAAATGGCCAAATACATAAAATGGGATCCTCTCCGAGGAAGGTTTAGCTAGGACTAATGTACTAGAAGCAGGCTCAATCTTCCAGGCTATTTGAAGGAGGTGCTAAAAGTTGCCTCTAAAAGGAATTACCACCATTAGACTGTACCATTTTACATATTCTAAATTACTGTTTTAATATAATGTAATACAAACATTATTACAAACACTGAGGAGACTAGGGCATGAAGCCACCTGGTTTCATATGAGAACTAAAAATAAAATCCTAAGCCCCTGACTGAATGAGCCCGTCTTGGCAAAAGGGACCCCAAAGAGATTAAAAACTGAGTTTTGGCCATGATGGGACGGGAGGTCAGACACACTTCCTTATACCCCGTCCCTTTTGCAGTTTAGACACAACTGATCAGCATTAATATTAAAATAGAAATCATAAGACAGATGGAATGCACTCTTTGTGGTAATAACAAATTATAAATGAGACCTATGGTCATACCGGGCAGGAGTTAAGCCACCCTCCCCTACATAAGAATAAACTATGTCCTAACTGCCACACGGTTTCTCTTTCTCTAGCAGCTAAACAAGCCTTGGCCTCCTGGTAAGCAATATTGAAACAATTGCAGCTCATCCACTAGCAGATTCTGAATAACTGACACCCTTATTCCACAAGCAATAGCTACAGCTTTGTTTGGATAGGACTGATTTCAGTAACTTTCTCCTGATAAGAGACCACTGACCATGGACTGGTTCTGGCTGGTTTACAGAGGCTGCACACTGAGTGCCTTTATGTCCCTGTGTCACCTTCTGATGTATAGAGCCTAATCGTAATGCATTTAAAGGTTTAAGTCTCAGCCCCAGAGTGAACATAGGTCGTATGTAACATGCATGTTTGTTCAGCCCACATGTGTTAGGGGCCCCTCCGTGAATATTCATAGCTCTTCTTGTAAGCTGTTGAATACATAAATTTAGCCAATCCATTCAGCATAAATCTCCTGCGGCAACCCTTACTTCTTTGAAATGCTTGCTTCCAGTTTCAGCCAGAGGCCCACTTCCCAAACTGCAGGGTGCACCCTTTAAATATATAAAGTCTCCTTTCAAATTTGTAATTGTGTGATTTTTAAGTCGACATGTGTTTTATGGAACCAAATGGGACTAAAACAAGAATTAGCCCTTCTGACACAAGGAAGGCTACTACAGGAAAGGCAGGTGGCTGGAGGGAACAGATGTTACTCTTATGTGTCCCTAACCCCTTCCTCTGGATGACAGCCATGATTTTCCCACAAGGAACCACCTCTCTTCCACCCTAAATCTATATGGTTTAGGTCAGAGGTCCCCAACTCCTATAGAATGCAAGCCTAGAGTTGGGGTCATCTTTGCCACATACACACAAAATGGAGAGAGACCAAGTGTTCATTCTTTCAAGCCTTACCTGAAGGCAAACATTTCCTGGACTTTTCGGTGTCATAAACCCCAAAATTCTGCCTTTTATTTCTGAGCCCCAGTTTGAGTTAGGAGTCTGTTACCTGTAAGTGAAGGCATTGGAACCATTTTAATGGCCCTAAACAAAAGAGGCTGATGACCTTTGACCTAATCAGCTAATGCCAGTATTTAGAAAACTATTTGAAAAATAACCTCATTAGCTAAGTTAGATTAAGTCAATTACAGAGTCTGAGCTAACAAGAGATAAAGAGAGATGACCCCATATTACTACACTGCCTGTTTTTTGCCCTAAATGTATCCTGCCTCATTAATGATACAAGATATCCCTCTTCTCATTCTTCTTTTGTGAAACCATTTTCTCATCTTCTTATAACTATGTGCATAAATTAAGAACACAGAATATTCATTGAGGATTCCCCATTTTCCCCACCCCTATGTTAGTATAGTGTTTTCTGCTTGGGATCAGCTAAGGTCTATAAAATTTTATGTTGGTTCATTATTATGTTCAGTTTGGGTTTACCAAAACACAAGAGCCATGGGCTCTGTATTCAAATAAAGGTCACATTTATTTGTTTCATTAGTGCCAGATACAATTTTAAAATATCACCAAGTGAAGCTCCCATAATTCCATATCAAAATAATTCCAGGACATTATTGCTTTCTTGGTGAGGGGCCCAGTACTTTATTAGGTGATGTGGCAGAGGACAAGGTATTCACCCCAATTTATCCCATAAATGACAATTGTCTAAGTCTACTAGTCTACTAGTGCATAGGTCTACTAATCGTGAGTCTACTAGTATATCTAACTACTACAATTTATGGAGCAAAACTTCTGCCTTAGAAAGTTGGGCCTCACTGATGTTTGGAATAATAAAGGGAAAACATGGGCTGATCTGTCCAGGATAACCATAAGAAACTCTTTTTAGCTCATGGTGCCCATCAACATCATGGTCATGTGTGACCATTATCTCACTTTTAGCTTCAAGAAACAAACTTTTCTTCAAAGCCAACAAAGACCCCTCTCTTTTTCTATATTAAACATTTCTCCTCTCCTCTCAATACAATATCTTCCTTTGAATATCACAACTTATATCCCGTAATAAATGACCTGGTCCCTAATCTAGAAAGGCAGGCACAAGAGGGAAGAGAGAGTTAAAGTTTCTCTCCATTGGTCTCTGCTGGTTTCCTTATCTTCTGTAATGTGCTGTAAATGTTCCAGGAGGATCTGTGTGTTCCAACATCTTGACTTTATGGTGTTTCCAACGTACTGGCAACCAAAATTCTGTAAATCCCCACTGAATAGAGGAAAGATAAAGAATCTATCTCTATCCATCTAATTGTTAATCACAAAAAGTACTGACAAAAAAGAGATACAGAATTCCTCCAGACTTTAGAAAAGAAAAAGAAAATGTATAAAAACTTCAAGCCAAGAGAACACATGGGGCTTGAACCAATTGCAGACTTAGAGCTGTTTTCTACCTCTTAAATTGTGACTCAGAGTAACTCCCCTGTATTATTTTGGTACACATCTCCTACACTTAACAAATTCCAGCAACACCTTTTTACATGTGCCAAATAGTACTTCAAGAGCATTGAAAAGGATATTGTATTTGTTACTTATTCAATGAGGCATTATCTCCATTTTATGAATGAAAATACTGAGACTCAGAGAAGGTAAGTAAAATAACTGAGGTTATACAGCAAGTATTGTCACACAGAGCCCTGATATATCATTTTGGATAATATATTTCCATAAGTTTGGTTTATACAGATTATCTCTGTCAAAATAACACTTAGAAAAGATAATCACTTTTTATGTTCAGTCCTTAAAGAAAGCCACTTGAGGTGAGAAAAGAATTAGCTTGAATTTTACAAACAATATTAACATAAAAATAGAACTCAGATCTGATTGAAGGCAATTTATATAGCATGAACTTTATAAAATGATAGAAAATATAAGTTTATGTGAACTATAAATTAATTGATAAATAGTGGCTGACTCTGCACACCAATGTAATGGTTTTCTAGTCTTTTTAACAATTCATTTTTCTTGCTAGAAAGCATTACCACACAAAAGTGAAAATCAATACAATGTTATAAAGAAACAGTTGTTCTATAAACAAACGCTAACTAGCCTTAGAGAGAAAGCAAAGGTAATCATTTATAAAATGTAAACCTTTTTCTATTCAATATCAGAAGCACCTATTGCATCCTAATTATTTACTCAGAGGAAAGATGATCATAAACATGCTAACTTTAAAATAGAGTATTTTTAAAATGAGCCTATGATAAACAACATTGTCTCTCAGTTTCACTGAAAATCTTACCAAAGCCAACAGAGATGGCCGCAGAATAAGATGCCAGAGACTGGGATTTCCAGGTGAACCTAATCCCTTTGGGCCTCAGTTTCCTCATCTTTAAGATGAAAGAGTTAGACTGGATGACCCTAGTCAGCAAAACCCAATAAAACTGAAACACCCCCAAAAATAACAAGAGAAGAAATCTAGATACACTTTCTAGCTGAAGATTTGAAATTAGCCTGTTAAAGTCATGACCTATTTTAAGAAAACTCAAGACTTAAGCCTCCAAAACCACAAAATGGATAAACTGGGAAGTGATTCTATTAGAAAATGATTCATGCTGTAATGCTTTTAATGTCAATATTTCATAGTACCATTAAAACATGATTTAATTTAGAGTAAAAGGAAACAAAATTTACAAAAGTTTTAACACTACAGCTATTATATAAAACAGCTATTACACTGCGGCTATTACCTAGGATACTTTGTATTAATAGGCAATAATTTACCCTTGCACAGACGTATTTATGAAGATAAGCAACACTCACCTGTCTAGATTCACTGATGAATAGCATAGTCTTAAGAGAGGTGTGTATAAATAACTTCTAGGCTTACAAGTCTGTTTTCCTAAAAGCCATTATTTGGGAATTACTAAAGATTGAGTAACTTGGATGTACCATTGGGGACTGCACAATCAACTCTAATCTATAAACACAAATATCCATTGCATTAACACAAATACATAGTCTCTATTTCTGGAATGTCTGCAAATCTGGATTGCTTGACCCTAGAGATTAGAGGTTAATTGCCTTATTTTATTACTTTGTCCCACAGTTGCCCATGAATAAATAAAATAGCAATAAGGCCACTTGCTAAGGTGAGATGGGGAGGTGATTGTTAACCTTATCTAGACAAACTCCTAAGTAACCATGGTTGCAGTCGCCATTTCTTTCTATGTTATAACTCTTTGCATTGTTGGTGAAGGTATTTACATTGAAGACCGAGTGCTAGTGGAAAAAAAAAAAACCACAACACTCCTCTTTCAGGGCTGATTTTATATAAACAACAAATTAACTTGTGCTTAGGTGATCATTTTGCTTTTTCCACAAGATTATAGTTATTGGAATATAAAAGATTATCTTATTAATGGCAAACACCATATTTTATAAGATATAGATTTTTTCAAAGTCTAACAACCTCCAAATAAAAATTTGTTTTAGAGCTAACAGTGTCTTACAATCACTGTTAGTCATGTGGCCGTTGTCTTGGAATGCGTGAACTTCACTGTAATTCCTGGTGGCATTACTGGACAACTTCAACCCCTAGATGTTTCAGTCCACACGGCATTTAGGACTATCTGAGGAAGAAATAGGAATCCTGGTCTTGTCTGAAAAGCTTCCACTGATATTGAAAAATATTCTTTGCATGAACAAACTTTGGTTAAGTTCCTGAACCTTTTCCTAGACCCATCTGTGTTCTTCCTCATAAAATCCAGTTTTAGAAAGAACCCTGCTAAGTCAGTTTAAGTAGAATCCTCATCCTTCACACCCGATCACCCTCAATATGTAATCGGGTTCCTCATCCTCTACCATCCCCCAGGCGATGTCTGATCACCCCGGCCTGTCCTCAGCAAGAATCCTATTAGGTCAGTTAGCCAGAATCCCCCCTACCCTGATCTTTCCTCTTATTAATTTTCCAACCACAGACCCCCTCTCTGTTCCTTGACTTAAAATTTCCGCTTGCCCATGCTTTATTCAGAATTGAGCTCAGTTTCATGTGAAAGTCTCTTCCCTTATTGCTGTGGTTCCCAAACAAAACCTCTTTTTAGTGTTTTCACTATTGTCCAGCTCTGATTTCACTTTGACAATAACTTCTGGCAAGACTTTTTAAAATGCCAGCATCAGATATTACACCCCAGGTGTCAAAAACTTGGAAAAAATTCTGAAGGCAATCATAGAGCACTATTTGGAGAAATGATACATCATCATCATTCTTGATGGCACAGAGGATGCCACAGCATGGAAAATATGGACCTCAAAAATGGAATTGATGAGTAACTTGTATGATATGGGCATTTAACTGTTTGTGTATTAACAACAGAGACAATTAATCTAAAACAAAATAATTTTTAAAAACCAAAAGAGATAGCTGCTAACACTTTATATTTAAAGAAGCCTAAAAGAGCCATTTCAAATAAACATAAAAATTCGAAACAATATGAAAACAGTATGTCATAGTTTATTGCCATTTTTTTCTTAGAGCTACATAACACATTCATTTGCCTTAAAATCTTAGATTCAATGACATGCAGTGGGTTTCAGTTTAGATGCCACATGCAGTGAGTTAGTAGTGGCTGTTTCAAGAATAAGCTTGAAAGTCTTCTCCCCAAAACTATATTCCTCTCCCCTTTTCTTAATTTTTCAGTTAAAACCATAAATATGGATGGTTTATGGACCTTTCTTAAAAAGGAGAAAGGAAACTGAGCTTTTAAGTATGTACAAAGCACATTTGTTTCTTTCTGAAAAATAAAATCTAAGCTTTATGCAAGCTCTCTAGCAACACCCTGCATGATCTGATCTTTGTAGAATCACTCTCCCTCACATTAGCTGTCAGGTAGAATACAGGTAATATATTGCAAAGACTTATACTAGAAATGATTTATTGTTTATTTAAGCTCAAATTTAACTGTGTGCACTGTATTTCTAGGTCCTAAATCTGGCAGCCCTACCACTCACTCACTCTGCTTCAGTTACCCTGGCCTCATCTCTGTCCTTCCTGTCTGCACACTTGCAGTTCACGTCTTTGTCTGCCTACCTATTTCTCGTCTTTCAAGTGGCACTTAAGATCACTCCTCAGGGATGCCTTCCTGATTCCTTAACCTAAATCAGCTCCTCTGTTGAAACTTCTCACACGTTTTCCTTTCCTTCACATCATAGCTTGTGTCCCAATATATAATTACTCCCTTTATTTGTGTGCTAATGTGCTTCACTTTTGCATGAGTTTCCTCTTGCTGCTGTAACAAATTACCAAAACAGAATGGCTTAAAACAACACAGATTTATTATATTGCAGTTTTGGTGGTAGAAGTCTAAAATTGATTGGCAGGGCTACATTACTCCTGGAGGTTCCAGGGGAGAACACTTTCTTTGCTTTTTCCAGTTTCTAGAAGCTGCCTGCCTTGTTTGGTTCATGATCCCCATATCGCCCCTGATTTTGTCCTCACATCTCCATCTCTGACTCTGACCCTCCTGCCTCCTCCTTATAAAGGAAACTTGTGATTACCTTGGGCACATGCAGATAATCTGGGATAATCTCTCCACTTCAAGAGCCTTAATTTATCCACAGCTGCAATGTTCTTCTTGCTATGTAAGGTAACACGTTCACAGGTTTAGGGGATTCTAATGTGAACATCTCTAAGTAGTCATTATTCTGCCTACCACAGCATGTCATAGACTATGGAAACGGGCCACGTCTATTTTTCTCCACTGTATTTCTAGTGGCTGACATGTGATGGGCACTAGGTAATGTTGGTGAAATGAATGAATATATCTTTTTTGTTGCCCTACTTAAAAGCAAATCACCAAATCCCCAAAAAATTTACCAAAGGGAACTGATGACTCAATACTGAATTCAGAGATTTGATATTTCAAAAGTTTTTCTGGGGCAGGTGGGTAAGAAACACTACCTGTGCCCTGCAGCCTCAGATATGCACCCCATGTCTCAACGCCTTCCTTCATCTCCCTTTCCTTTCAGAAGCACTGGGTGTACTGGACCTTTCCCTTGTCTTTAAACATTCACCTCTCTTAGCTTCCAGGATGCTATATCCTCCTGGAGATCCCCCTACTTCCCCAACAGTTCCTTCTTAGTTTGCTTTTCTAATGTGACTCTTCCACCTGATCATTAATGTTGGAGTGCCCGAGGTCTGGTCCAGGGTCCATTCTCATCTATTCTCACTCATTCCTCTGAGAGATCTCATTCGGGTCTATAGATTTAATATTACCCATAGGCTGATCATTCCAAATTGTCTTTAGCTTTGGCTTTCCCACAGCTCAAAATATCTCACATGCAGCTTCCTACTTGGTACCCTTACTGGAATGCTTTTTTTTTTTTTAATTATACTTTAAGTTCTAGGGTACATGTGCACAACGTGCAGGTTACACATGTATACATGTGCCATGTTGGTGTGCTGCACCCATTAACTCGTCATTTACATTAGGTATGTCTCCTAATGCTACCCCTCCCCCCACCCCCTCCCCACAATAGGCCCTGGTGTGTGATGTTCCCCTTCCTGTGTCCAAGTGATCTCATTGTTCAATTCCCACCTATGAGTGAGAACATGCGGTGTTTGGTTTTCTGTTATTGTGATAGTTTGCTGAGAATGATGGTTTCCAGCTGCATCCATGTCCCTAAAGGACACGAACTCATCCTTTTTTATGGCTGCATAGTATTCCATGGTGTATATGTGCCACATTTTCTTAATCCAGTCTGTCACTGATGGACATTTGGGTTGATTCCAAATGTTTGCTATTGTGAATAGTGCTGCAATAAACATACGTGTGCATGTGTCTTTATAGCAGCATGACTTATAATCCTTTGGGTATATACCCAGTAATGGGATGGCTGGGTCAAATGGTATTTCTAGTTCTAGATCTTTGAGGAATCGCCACACTGTTTTCCACAATGGTTGAACTAGTTTACAATCCCACCAACAGTGTAAAAGTGTTCCTATTTCTCCACATCCTCTCCAGCACCTGTTGTTTCCTGACTTTTTAATGATTGCCATTCTAACTGGTGTGAGATGGTATCTCATTGTGGTTTTGATTTGCATTTCTCTGATGACGAGTGATGATGAGCATTTTTTCATGTATCTGTTGGCTATATGAATGTCTTCTTTTGAGAAGTGTCTGTTCATATCCTTTGCCCACTTTTTGATGGGGTTGTTTTTTTCTTGTAAATTTGATTGAGTTCTTTATAGGTTCTGGATATTAGCCCTTTGTCAGATGAGTAGATTGAAAAATTTTCTCCCATTTTGTAGGTTGCCTGTTCACTCTGATGGTAGTTTCTTTTGCTGTGCAGAAGCTCTTTAGTTTTAATTAGATCACATTTGTCAATTTTGGCTTGGAATGTTTAATATCATCCCAAACTTAAAAATATCTGAAGCAGAAATTATTTTACTCACTCCCAAATATTTATCTCCATAGACATTTATATCTCAACAAACAGCATCACCATCCAACCAGTTAGTTTTCTTCTCCTGCACCCCCATCACCTAATTCATCAGCAAGTTCTATTGATTCTGCCCAAAACACACCTCAACTATGTCTACTTCCCACCATCTCTATGTCTATCACCTAATTCATACCTTTGTCATGTCCAGCCCAGCTCACTACGATAATCTGCTAACGGGTCTCTCTGGCTCCAGACCCTCCTTTCACCTGTACTTCACATAGCAGCCAGAGTGTGGTCTTTAAAAAAAATGGCAGTCAGATCATACCATTCGCCTGCTTAGATCCTTTCAATGGCCTTTGCTATACTTAAATCCAGACTCTTCCCTTAGGCTTATAAAGTCCTCCATGGTCCATCCCCTGCCCACCCCTCCAGGTCAGCCTCATGGCGCTCCTTCTTTCACTCACTGGTTCTGTGTAGTGTTCTCAAACTGGCCAAGTCTGTTCATGTATCAAGGCCTTAGAATGTGCTGTTCCCTGTGCCTGGAACCCTCCCTCAGCTCCTAGCATGGCTGGGAACTTGTAATCCTTCAGGTCTCAGACCACATACCACCTTCTAAGAGGGGCCTTCCCCGAACACCCTATCTGAAGTAGCAATCCCCTCAGTTACACTCCATAACATTACTCCATTTATTTCCTTTAATATTTTGGCTTATATCACAATCCCAAACCATCTTCCTCATCAATGTGTTCACTGATGTACTGCCTTCTTCTCCCATTAGGATATAAACTCATGAAGACAGAGAGCTTGTCAGTCTTGTTCACTGCTAGATCAGGACCTAACACACAGCTGGTGCTCAAAACATGTCAGTTGACTGGCTGATCAAATGAACAAATGCTTTGACTGGACTAAACGCCCAAAGCTTGCCAAATATATCAACATCAGATGTTTTTACTTTGGTAATGACCTACTGGAGTTTCCAGTGAGGCATTCTGACTGAATTCTGAGAAAATGAGTCATCCTGAGGAGTGAAGTGGGTTGGTGGTGCGGGTAGATTGCCTCTGGCCCTATGAAGCCCAGCCAGTGCTCCCAGAGCTAGTGATGTCTGATGTCATCCCCTTCCTTGCCAGTGCTGGGGACAGGTGAGGCACAGCAGCCGTCACAGATACCGAGAGTCCTCAGTTTCCAAAGAACCACCTCTGAGGAGTAATCACATTAAACAGGCAGCAAGAGGAACCGGGACTGGCCCTTTAAGCATGAGGAGAGCAGTGGCCCTCCTAGAGCCAGGCATGGGGTGGAGCTGATGGAGCACTTTCTAGACTCATCATTCGAGCTCCATGGCTGTGGCTTGGGAAAATGTCTCTGTGAGTGAGTGTGTGTGTGTGTGTGTGTGAGTGTGTGTGTGAGTGTGAGCTGAGAGCTCTGTTTACCTACAGTTCTGTAGTTCTGAGCTTCCAGGGCTAAGAAGGCTGCAGGGACCAAAGGAGAGTGAAATACTGAATGAGAAAAGTTTATTCTCCTCTGTCCAATGGGACCCTTACCAGAGGCAGAGCAGTGGGTGGGAGCCCACACGGGATTGCTCAATGTGACTCCACAGCAGCAATAGCCAGAGGGCAGGGAAGCCTCGGTGGGCAGAGCGGGCCTCTTCAGCTTAAGGGGTAATAAAAAGGACTGACCCACTAGATCATGGAGGCATCCTAGGGTACCTGGAGGACCCCCAGGAAAGAAGCTCCAAGAGGAAAGACGGACATCCTGGCAACAGGCAGAAAGGAGTCTCAGCCTCTAACATGAATTTTAAATGGAATATGATCTAACTTCATGTCTTAAGCAGGTAAAATCAAATACGTAAGTAGGGAAAAGACTAGAATTTTCAGAAGCTTTCTGCAAGCTCGATTCTGAACTCCATAGAGCTAGAACTTTAATGACTATCAATAAACCAGAAACAAGAAATAATAAGAAACCCCATGGACAGGCGTGCTAGCTTTCTGAGCTCTTTCTTGGCTCCTCCAGTTTCCCTAGCAATGTTTAAGCCAGTTACCTGCTCATGGTAACTAAGTCCAACCACGATGGGTCCTCATTTTGTCCCGGAGGAATTAAAACATCAGTACTTTTTGGAGCACATTTCTTCTCTCATTCAGATCAGTGGTTCTGACCAAGGGATGATTTTGGCTTTCAGGAGACATTGAGCCATGTTCAGAGATGCTTTTTGGTTGTCATAACTGGGAGGTGGGTGCTGCTGGCATCTAGCACACAGAGGCCAGGGATGCTGCTAAACGGCTCATAATGCACAGGATAGTAACCCCCACACGAAGAACAATCTAACAGGACAATAAACCCCACACAAAGAACAATCCAACAGGACAATAACCCCCACACAAAGAACAATCTAACAGGACATTAACTCCCACACAAAGAACAATCTAACAGGACAGTAACCCCCACACAAAGAACAATCTAACAGGACAGTAACCCCCACACAAAGAACAATCTAACAGGACCCCCCACACAAAGAACAATCTAACAGGACACTAACCCCCACACAAAGAACAATCTAACAGGACATAACCCCACACAAAGGAATAATCTGTGGGACACTAACCCCCACACAAAGAACAATCTAACAGGACAATAACCCCCACACAAAGAACAATCTAACAGGACATTGACTCCCACACAAAGAACAATCTAACAGGACAGTAACCCACACAAGAACAGAGGATCTAACAGGACACTAACCCCCACACAAAGAACAATCTAACAGGACAATAACCCCCACACAAAGAACAATCTAACAGGACAATAACCCCCACACAAAGAACAATCTAACAGGACAATAACCCCCACACAAAGAACAATCTAACAGGATAATAATCCCCACACAAAGAACTATCTTGCACAAAATGTCAATAGTGCAGAGTGGGAAAAATCCTGACTTATGCTAAAATGTACACAAATCTCTTCTCTGCAGAGGCTCTGGAAGTATAAGTGTGAGAGGAAGAGGGGAGATGATTGGTGATATTGAACCAAAGTTGATGGTTCATCTTGCAAGCAATTCTAATCCAAAACAGTTTAAGCAGTAATTTATTTTATTTAGTGCTGATGCCATAGCATGGATGATTCTGCTTGGCTCTTTTCCTCCAGGCATTCTTCTCTTCACTGAGTAACCTCTTTAGGTTACAGGCAACCCCTTCAGAGTGTAGAAGCCTTTGCCTTCAATGAATTAAAAAATCTCAGGTACATATTCCTTTGGAAGTTCAATATCACAAAAGTCACAAGGCATTTACAAGGATTACTTTATAAGACTTTTAATAGTTACTATTAAATAAATTATATGTTCAGTGTATTGGAGCTTCAGAGAAGAAATAAAAGTAGAATCCCTGCCCTGAAGTGCTTGCAATATCTTGCTAGGCCCAATAAAATGAGGCATGAAAGACTACTTCAGGGTACCAAGAACAGTCAGATCTCACTGGGGAAAAAAATTGACAAGGGAGACTATTTCAAAGAGAAGACCCAGGCAAAACCAAGGGTATTTGCACTGCTAAAGAAGCAAGTGCCTGGGGAGTAATGGAGTCTGTGTTATCACTCACTTTATACCAGAGATTACTGTGGAGAGAATCACTGGTGGGAGGGTCAGGGGAGCCCAGGGGCCACTACCCAAGCTGTTGACTCAGTGTCCAACCTTGTAGGAGGAGCAATTCAGCTCTGGGTCTTTGACGTACTTTCTATCACCACCACAAATTTAGATTTTTAAAAAATTATCAGAAACACAAAATTATTTAGCTTGCCAATCAAGAACGGTTATAGTCCTGAAAATGTTGATCTGAAGTAAGATATGCCAGGGAGCAGGTGGGGTTTGCTGCCACTTTGCACAGGAGAGACCCTGCAGAGGTGACCACCTTATCAGGGCTGGAGTCTCTCTTGGTTAGCATGTTAGTTTGCTAGCGCTGCTGTAACAAAGCATCATAAACGGAGTGGCTTCAAACAACAGAAATGTATTGCCTCCCACTCCTGGAGACCAGAAGCCCAAGATCAAGGTGTTGATACAGTTGGTTCCTTCTGAGGGCTGTGGGGAAGAATCTATTCCATGCTGCTCCCCTAGCTTCTGGTGGTTTGTTGGCAATCCTTGATCGCAGAAGCATCACCCCCACCCCTGCCTTCATCTTCACATGGTGCTCTACTTGTGTGCATGCCTGTTTCCAAATTTTCCCTTTATAATGACACCAGTCATATTGCATTAGGTGCCCATTCTACTCATCCAGTATGGCTTTGTTTCACTTATTTTCATAGTTCAAGTATTTTATTTCAATAGTTTTTGAGGAACAGGTGGTTTTGGGTTACACGAATTAGTTCTTTATAGTGTATGGTTGATTTCTGGGGTTTTGTGCACCCATCACCCAAGCCCAGTATACATCTGTATCCAAATACATAGTCCATTGTAATATTCTTTGAAGTTTTCATGCCCTCATAGCTATTTGACTTAGAGTAAGTGAGAATATATACAGTATTTGGTTTTCCACCCCTGAGTCGGTTTCCAATTTAGGACATGCTCTAACCCATCCACATTGCTGTTAAAGACATTGCTTTCTCCTTTTTATGACTAAGCTAAGTAGTATTCCATAGTGTATATATACCACATTTTCTTTATCTACTCACTGATTGATGGACATTTAAGCTGGTTCCACATTTTTGCAATTGTGAATTGTGCTGCTGTAAACATGCATGTGCAAGTGTCTTTTTAATAAAATTATTTATTTTCCTCTGGGTAGATACCTGTAGTGGGATTACTGGATCAAATGGTATTTCTACTTTTAGTTCTTTAAGGACTCTTCATACTGTTTTCCATAAGGGTTGTACTAGTTTACATTCCCACCAGCAATGTAGAATAGTTCTTTTTACCACATCCATGAGTATGGCCTTGTTTTAACTAATTACACACGCAACAACCTAGTTTCCAAGTATGGTTGCATTTTGAGGTACTAGAAGTTAGGACTTCAACATAGGAACATTGGGGGACATAAATAAACCCATGATAGGAAGCTGGTAAAGAAGCGGGTGCTTCGGGGTGTCCAGCACCCTAGCTTATTTAAAGGTGTGCTGACGAAGCCTCCATGCCTCTAATCAGAGGATATTTTAAGGTGTGTCATAGCTTTTGATTCTGTACTCCAGGGTGATGTGACTCTTCAGAGCTTCCCTTGAACCATTCTGGAAATATCTCCACCATCTTAGAGTCACCCTGTCAACTGAGTGTGTTCTTTACTGTATGTCTGAAGGGTTGAGCTGGTGCTGAACCACTCTACTTAGAACTGAGGGCCATCTCATGTTATGGGTCTGTTTATTCTTTTCACCCTACTCAGTCCTTCCTTTTTTAAAAAAAAATACAAAGTGAAAAATAAATAAATTATAAATAATCTTTTTCTGGAAGCACATGACATTCACCAAGTGAATGAATGCTCTGTTTGGGGAGGTGGGAGGCACTGTGCCAAGTGCTGTGGAGGAGAACAAGATAGTGTCTGTTCCCATCAAGCTTACTGTGCATAGACTGAGAAAAATACAGAGAAACAAGACATCAGGACGTTTATACTCATGTGGTCTAAGGTACCTAAGTTCGGGCTTTTGTGTCCTCAGAACTGTGGAGTCTTATCCCACCACTCCCAGAACTGTGCAACACAGTGGTGAGGGGCGGGCAGTTAGAGCTGTAGTGGGGTGTGTGTGGTGTCACTCTAGGGGATGCCATTCACAAATGGTGCCCTACAAAGCTTGTGCCTGTACCACCCAGCACTGCAGCTCCATGCTTACCCGCCTGTCCCCTTCTAGGCCTTGTAGTGCCACCTCACCCAGAGCTGTGTTTCTGCCAAGGCTCACACCTTAGGCTCCCATGACCCTTTCTTAGTTCTCATTGTCTTCACCTATAGACTTACACCACTCCAGCAGTTCTCACCGCGGGCTCAAGTGTCATGACTCATGACCAATTACCAACAGTGTAATTTCTCATTTGTCACTCCTAATAAAGTGCCAAAATTTACAAATGACCGTCTTCCTAGATTAGCATGGTTATCCTTTTAGCATCTCTCCTCCCACTCATCTATACCCTGATACGTGTGGCCGTCTAATCTCATAATCCATGAGATGCATTCCTGAGGAATAAAGGAGGAGGCATTGTTCCCTGCTGCTGCCAGGATCACAGGACTGGTCCTGTCACCCTCCTGGGCAAGTTTTGGGAACTTGCCCTTCCCTCCAGAGCGAATGCTGCAAGTCCCAGCACAGACTGCCCTAGGCTCTGCTCCATCTCTTCCCTACCCGCCCTGCCAGCCCCATCTTCTACTACTCCCCTTACCATCTTGCATATGAACCAAATGAGGCTACTGGTTTCGTGTGTGTATGTGTGTGTGTGTGTGTGTGTACATATCTACCAAAAGGGGAAATGAAGTGCAAAACACACACTTGGAAGCTGGCTCCTATGAGAAAGGAGCCAGGAACCCCCACTAACCCCACACATGCACTCACACATACATGCTCTAAGGACACACATATATATGTATATGTACACACACACACACACACACATCCTTAGAGCATTTTATATATATATACACACACACACACACATATACACACCATATATATACACACATATATGTGCTCTGAGGATATTAAAACCCTAAATTAGGTACCTTAGATTACTTGCATGTAAAAATCCTGATGGCTTGTTACTACGGGAACTCAGAGTTCTACCAGAAATCTCCTCAGATTTTAAGTAGCATGGTAGTTAAGGGTAGAAGTTCTTTAGCTAAAGGATATAGGTTCAAATGCGAGCTCTACCTCTCACTAGCTATGTGCTCGGCATCCCCTCTGTAAAGTGGGGATAACAGGACATAGTTCATCACCTAACAGCAACTGACCCATAGCAACTACACCTATGTAATACACATATATTTATATTTAAACTTTCTATGTCTATGCCTCTTTTATTACTATCCTTTCTGTTTAACATCCCCTACCCCAGTGACATGTGCCAAATCCTAGTCAATTCTCCCAATAAGAATTTATCCTCCCCCATCTGCCCTTCCGTGATATTCTGAGTGTAAATAATTTAACACAATTGTCACCATCATGACTATATCCATTTGTACATCACGTCTTTGTTATTAGATAGCGTGGACTGTAAGGAACATACATATCTGTTTCCTCCAAGCACTGAGCATAGGCACTTACACATGGCAGGTCTTTAATCAAGGTTCAGTTTAGATGAGACACCAAAGCTGTCAATGAGTCAGAAAACACAAGTTCAGGCATCACCTGGATCTTTTTGACTCAAATGCCTTTTGTTTGCTTTCCTTGACTTCCCCTCTGCCCAGGTCTTTCTCATAAGAGCCAAGTGTATGTTTTGCCCTCTATCCTTCCCATTTTGGGAGATGGAAGAGAAAGGCCATAAGACTCCCACTGTGGCTTTTTAGTCTTTTTTTTTTTTCTTCTGGGGTTTGATCTTGTTTAGGATGCTGTCTGTGCTAAAATGTGTTGAGCATAACTTTCCAGCACTGATCCTGTACATCCATTTAAGCTTTACATTGGAACTGAGAGCTCTCTCATGCTATGGGTCTGTTTATTCTTTTCATGAACTTCCTATGTTAGCCCAGCACACGGCCATTAGTGATATTTTGTATTTCTGGTGTGACATAATTTACCCTACCACCTCACAGTAAATGTTGCTAGAAAGACTGTCACAATATCATGCATGCATCATTTCCCCCAAAATCTAGGATCCTGTGCTGGCCCTTGCTTTTCTCCACTGTGGCACAAATTGCATCGCACGTGAGATTCTGTGCAGCTGTAGAAAGTTTATACTATGAGGTGAGGCAGATGGTTATTCTCTACACAGACTGCAGCCCCAACTCAGAAATCAGGCCCTGACTAGGATTTACTTAGCACAGTAATACTGGTGGATGACTTATTATTCTGGGGTTTCTAAGCATTTGACATTTCTAAGCATTCTAAAATAGTTAGATAAAGAAACCTCGGGTTGGGAAGGTACCTAAAGAGAAAGATTTTAGTTCTGTGTTTGTCACTAGTTTACCACTGATATTACAGTGGTATGAAGTTGGTAAGTTACTGTGTCACTTTGAGGAAATTATTTAACCTCTCTGAGTCTCGATTACTGTGCCTATTCACAGAATAATTTTGAGAATCAAATGAGAATGTGCATAAAACATGTCAACAGTGTGCCTGACACATAGTAAACACCCAGTAAGTAGCTATGATGAGTATGACTATGGAACCTCAGTCAAGTTGCTTTTCTCCTTGGTGATTTCATTTTTATTCTTCAAAATAGAGAGCACAGTTATGATTTAGTGTCATCTGATACAAGTGTTTGGTAACTTAACATCCATTAAATACACTCAGAGTCTCAGATGAAAGACTCTATAAACAGAAAATTGATGCTATTTTTCAGAGAAGCAGTTAGCTATGATATAATATGAAATATTTATTTTTTGTTATACTTTATTAATAAAACTGATGCCAAATATGTAAGCTTTCTAAATGTTCCAATCCATTATTTTAAGTGCTTCCTTATCAAATGGAAATATCTGTGTTGAAACAACTTTTATTCAGTGCTTGTCACAGTGACAGTGATTTTTGTCAGGTCTACAATAAATTTCTTTCCATGTTTGCATATATTTGAGATGCTCAACAATTAATTAGAGAATGAAGAAGTCCCTTTAGTGAAAATGAAATAGCAGACATAAAAGAGGAGCTATTAATCTGTCAGGTTCCAAGGGACTTTCTGACTGCTCTTTGTTTTTAAATATAGCAGCACATCATGGATTTCCAATTCAAACACCAATTCCTAAACTGAGATCCAGTTTAAAACCAGATATGGCTCTCGTTGCCAAGGTTTTTTGGAGAAATGCTGAAAATCATGACTCAGTAGGCAATGCTCTATAGATATATGGATGTCACCTGTCTAAATCACTCCAGCCCCAAATGCAAAGAAGGCAGGCCAACAAATCCTAAAACGGTATCTAGCACAAAATAGACAATATATATTTCTAGTGAAGGAATAGACTCACTACACCCCTTGTTCCCACATTTGAACATTTTAGGATTATAGATTTAGAAATAGAGTCTTCGAGTAGGAAGAAGTCAGCAAGAACCAAAGAGAAAGAAGAGGAGATAAAGAGAGGGTCCCACAGTCACGCTTAGGAAAGAAAGAAGATAAGGTTAGCTGGGCTCCCAGATATCATTGTCTAGGGAAGCCAAGGCACTATCCCTAGTGGGTCTTACATCAGAAGAATTCAGAAAGATTCCTTCAGTTTTCTACTTTCCCAGGCGTAGGACTATTCCCTTTTAATTACCAAGGAAACTCAAAATGAGGAAGAAAGGTATGCCTGGTTTCCAGGACAGCAAAGACTGCAGGCTGCTCATTCTCTAGTTGGTCACATGTGAAAAGGAATCCCAAGGGACAGAGGAGGTGGTGGCAGTGATCAAAGAAAGGAAAGCAGGCTGAGTCCCTGGAGTCTGCAGCAAGGGAAAAAAGAACGTACGCAGATAGCTTAGACCAGGGAAGTGTCCCTGAGGTCTCAGCAGTCAGAGTTTTTAAGTTCCTACGATGAACTAGTTCCTACATCTGTGCCACACAGAGACATCAAAGGGAGCAGTCAGAATTAAATAGAAATAGAAAATAAATAGAAAGTGACCAGTGCTCTCTGTGTACCAGGTACCAGGTACCAGGTACCTGGTACACAGAGGGATAGTTACTATTAGCATTCCCACTTTATAGATGAGGAAACCAAAGTACAGAGGGTGAAGTGTCTTATCCAAGGTCACATAGATGGTAAACAACAGAGTTAGGATTTGATTCTAGGTGATGTGGTCCCACAGCCCATGTTTTTAATTACGACCTTAATTCTTCCTCTGTAAAGGATATATAGCTGAGGGTTGTACTTCAACTTGAACCATCATTATTTACATAATTTTAAAAAATGACGTGAGGACAAATTACGGTTAGTGTCTTAGCTTAATAAACTTTACCTCCTCAAAATAAACGTAAAATGTTTTGGCAATATAATCATTTTTTTAAAGATTACTTTTATGACAGAGAAGATCTGGTGATAAAATTAAAAGGTAGCTACAAGAAGCCTGCAAAGAAACATGAAGTTATGAGCTAGCTAGTTGGAAGCACAGTTTTGCAAATTAGCATCCATCAATTCAATCCCAAATCACCAAAAGACAGGTCCACAAGAAATGTGAGGAGCTGTAGGTCTCTGCTCAGTCATACTAACATGCAAATGCTTGGAAGATATGTGTTGGTTAGACTTGCATATCTATTTGTGAGTGGTTACCAAATATGCTTGAGCATCCTAGAAAAATGAGACTTCAGAGAGGAAACAGGCATGATTTAAAAATAACAGATGAAATGTGATTTACAAAGTGTTTTTGGCTGGTGAACATTTGCGGAAATGCATGTTTATGCACATAGAACTGACCCACAATGTTGCAGTGGTATACAAATAAAACAACAAAATGTAGTATCTGGAATAGATTCAACAGTATCACAATTAGCAAAAAAGCTTTGGCTCTTGACAGGCTTCTGCTGGATCTACACTTACAGTTCACAGCTGCTCTGACATCTGCATCCATCATGCTTCCTCAAACAATCCATCAGCAGCTACATGCTATACTGTGGTCACCAGCCACCAAGATGACCCCCATAATCTCTGTGTCCCTCTGTGACTACACCAGGGCATGAACACCAGGAGACAGAGGAGGAGACCATGTGAGATGGTCTGCATGACCAATAAAATACGGCAGAAATGATGGCATGGCACTTTTGAGATTAGCTTATAAAAGACACTGTCTTTGTTGCTCAAGCTCTTTATCAGAGCATTGCTCTGTGGGAAGCCAGCTGCCATATTGTGAGCATTCTGAGAAAAGACCCACATGGCAAGGAAGTGAAGCCTCTCGTCAACATCAGTGGGTCTGAAAGCAGATCCTCCAGCCTAGTCAAGCCTTCAAACATTTTGACTGCAACCTCATGAGAGACCTGGAGCCAGAAACCCTCCAGAAAGCTTACTCCCAAATTCTTGACTCTCAGAAACTGTAAAATCATAAATATTTGTTGTTGTAAGCTACACATTTTGGCAACATTTGTTAAGCGCTATATAAAACTAATGCATTCACTTGACTGACAACACTTGCCAGTTTGGATTGTTCCATTTCTTCTGCAGTGTAGATGAACTTAGACAATAGTTTCACCCAAAATTAAATTAGGCAGACCAATCCTGTGACCACGTGAATAGAGTTATAGAATACTGGAGCAACCCCTTCAGGCCTTCCTTTTTACAGACTCAAATTTACGGAGTCAAATGACTCATCCATGGTAACGCAGTCAGTGTCATAATCCTTGCCCTTTCAGTCACCTCCAAATCAATCACGAGTTGTGGGGCACACAACTAATCATTGGTATTACAGCCTGGGGGCAGCATTGAACAGGAACCCAGAGGAGCCCTTTTATTGCTAAGGGTCTCATTACTGTCTGTGAGGCTCCGCTCCAGTGTCTTCCTTGTGCCTGATGGATCACGCTCTCAAGCTTTAGAGTTCTCAGCACATATTTATCTGAACATTTTTCCAGCTCAACCTAGAGAAGTCAACATTATTGACTTTAGGTTCTACTTCCATCTTTTATAAACCTTTTAGTTTGGTCTTGGCAATGCAATGATTGCAAGCCAATAAATAACTGTAGCAGTAATAAATCAGTAAGAAGCAATCCAACTACTGATTATAGAGGTCAGTTTCCTAAAGGACTTGAGTCATAATATCAAGCTTGTAGCTGCTGTGAGTGAAGAAATATGAAGGCTACAGATCTAGAGACGAATGTGCTCTACATGAAGGGGTCATAAGGGTCCCAAATCCTAGAGCTATGATTCTCAAACTTCAGCAAGCATCAGAATCCCCAGAGGGTTTGTGAAAACAATTTGCTTGGCCCCACTTCCAAAGTTTTTGATTCAGGATATCTGAAGTGGACTCTAATAATATGCACTTCTAACAAGTTCCCATGTAATAAAGACCACACACTGAGAACCACTCCTCTGAGGTTTAGATTTAGGGTCACAAACTCAAGAGTGTCCGACAGCCAGACCATAACCTAAAGAACTGAGTGTAGCATTAGGGAATGGTGAGACCTGTGGTGATCTGCAAAATGTGTCCATGATTTAAAACCCATTCAAAACAAAAACATTATTTTAAACATAGTGAAGTAAGGCAGATGTCAGAGAGTGTGTCTCAGGATTTTGCTGCTACCATTCACTCTAACAGCTCCAAAGCATTCTTTGAAAACACGTGGAAATCTCATGATCAGAGTTCCATAACTTGGATTCAACCTCTTTTCCCTCTCATTCCTTTTTTAAAGAAGTTATACATTACTAGTTATTATGGAATGTATTACCTAACACCCATTGGAAACAAGCTGAAATTGCCACCTGGGAAATGCTGTTATTAGAGCATGCCATGGTTTGAATATAGTTGGCCCCAGCAACACTTATATTGAGGTTTGGTCACAGTATGGCAATACTAAGAGTGGGACATTTAAGAAATGATTAGGTCTTCAAGACGAATTCATGCCTTTCTTGAGAGACTGAGCTCATTCTCATGAGACTAGGTTAGTTCTTGTGAGAGCAGGTTGTTATAAGCCTGGCCCCTCATGCTTGCCCTTTGTGCATGCCAACTTCCCCTTTGGCTTCTCTGTCATGTTATGATGCAACACAAGGCTCTCACTAGAAGCTGACCAGAGGCAGCTGCCAGATCTTTAACTTCCCAGCCTCCAAAACCATGAGCCAAAATAAGTCTCTACCCTTTATAAATTATTCAGTCTCAGATATTGTTATAGCAATAGAAAATGGACTAAAACATAGCCTCTCCTAAGAGTTTGCAAGGTGTTCTGGATATTCCCCATTTTCCCCTTCACACTCATTCTCCATCCTTTTCCACCTGTTATTCTACTAGAGGTTGACCTCTGAACACTGAATGAACTGTACTTAATTGCTGGTTGGGATTGGCCATTGTAGGGCACTGAAAGGAGATTGGAGGCAAAAGAGAGGCCACTCCCCTGGGCCATGGTTGACAGTGGTTGTGCTCTACTAAGGCCACAACTCCCATTTGGTGTTCCTCTACTGGAAATGATAGCTGCTTTTTCCTGCAAATCACTTTTTCCCTGATTGCTTCACGTCTAAGAGTGGGAATTGCTCCCTTCTTCACCATTTCTTGTTGGTTTCCCTTAGCCCTGACCAAACCTTCATAGCTAAAACCTTCGTTTCACTCCATTCAATTGCCCCTTTGAGTGTGTCATGTATTCTCTACCTGGACATTACCTGATTCAGTTTTACTGTATAGATGTAGAATATATCTTGTTAGTAATGAAGTTACATAAACTAAATTTAGCTGCAACAAAATCATATAGTAGAACAGTGGTCATTCGTTCTTTGGTAAAACTAAATACTAACTGTTGTCTAATTATAGAATTAATATATTTTCCAAGTGCCAGTTGGCATTTCAATTCTAGAGTCCAAGTTCACATTGTTCAGGAGAGGGCCAGACAACCACACTATTGACCTTACCTAGAACTATCCTACTGCCAAAACCTCATAATTGTTTGGTATTGTTACCAAGGGACTCTCTGCTTAGCAGCCTCTGAAAGCACCAGTGGGAGCCACCAAACAAGAGATTTATCTTTATAGCACAGGGACCACAGAGCCAGCATGAAGTTGCACACATCTGATACCTTGACACAATTGTTCATATTTCTCTAGTTAGTCAGTAACACATTTTGGACAAGCATCAACTCTTTAGTTTCATGGAGTTCTGGCAATGGAAAGAGTCACAGGTAACTAAAATCAGAACTTCGCAATCCCCACAAATTGGTCTGTTGGTGAAATCACGCTGCTGGGCCCTTGTTAGGAGTGACAGGTCGGTATCACTTCTTAGTCCATGCCAAGAAAATACAAACCATCCTGGGCCACCAGGCAAAGCCATAAGAAAGAGACTGCAAATTGGCAGTTCACAGGTGCTACACAATCTGCAGGCATGTTTCAGTTAGCCCAAATCCTGTTTTTATTTTTTTGAATTGGTTGCCGACATTCAACATTTGGGAAATTTCAAATACAAATTTGGATTTTCAGCTTTCATTGAAAAAAATTCCTTATAGCAGTATAGCACTGTACATAGAGGAGAATATTAATTATATATATTATATATATTAAGGAATGTAATATATATATTAGATATATAATATGAATGTAATATATATTGATACATAAAATACATCAAATATTGGCAAAGTTATAGAGCAATTAGACATCTCATGCATATTGGTAGGAATATAAAATAACACAATCCTTTGGGAAAAGTTTGGTCAGTTTTAAAAATAACACTGAACATAGGCCTAACCTGTGACCTACCAATTCTACGTCATGATATCTACTTTTACCCCAAAATAAAAACATATATTCACAAAAAGATGTGTACAAGAATTTTCACAGCAGCTTTATTTATAACAGCCAGAAACTGGGCATTGCCCGGGCATCCATCACCAGGAGAGTACAGAAGTAAACTGGTACAACAGAACATTGCTCAGCAATAAAAAGAAAAGAATTACTAGTGAATGCAATAATGTGGGTGGATCTCAGAAACATGCTGCGAGAAAGCAGCTAGGGCACACACTATATGTTAAGAACTGTAAGAGGTCTGAGATTTTACCCTACTTTCAAGCTAAACAGTTAGTCTGCCACCTTTTTGTGGGTGCTGGTAGAAGACATGAGACTCATGGGTCAGAGAAAAATGACTTTATTACTCACAGCTGTACTAGAAGCCAGAGTATCAGCACTTTCTTGAGCGGATTTCCCAAGCCCAATTCCTGCAGAGTGACATGAAGAGGGCCAGGTGATACCTGCATAGGCAGTGAAGAGGATCCTTAAGCTTAGTGAACCTGCATCTTCTATAGTAGTCTTTGCTTCTGAGGAGATACTATCTCTGTATTCCAAAGTCGCTAGCTATATAACGTTTTTGAAAAGACAGTCTGGAACAAAGGTTTTAAGTGTCTCTGCTAGCAAGATGTGGAGAAATGTGAGCAATCTGTGGGGAACTGTATCCCAACACTGTATAATTCCACTTACATAAAATTCTAGCGGCAACATTTATGGTAGAAAAAAACCAGAACAGTGCTTTCCTCTGGTGGTGGTTACAGTAGGCAGTGGTGGTAGGGAACTTTCTGATAGGGCTTTCAGTTATATAGATGTATATATTTGTCAAAATTCAGTGAAAGTACACTTAAAATATGTGTATTTCATTTTCAGTAAATTTTACGTCACACAAAAGACTAAACAAATATTGAACTCCAGTAAATGATATGCATGCCGAGGTATTTAGAGGAGACACATAGCATACTATCTGCAATTTACTTTGACAACATTGAAAGTAAGCTGGATTAGTGGATTGAAAAAGGATGAGCTTTTTTTTGGATGAGTCTTTAGGGTTTTCCAGGTATACAATATCATTGGCAAACAGCAACAGTTTGACTTTCTCTTTTCCAATTTAGATAACCTTTATTTCTTTCTCTCGCCTGATTGCTGTAACCAGGGCTTCCAGTACTACGTTGACTATAAGTGGTGAAAGTAGATGTCCTTGTCTTGTTTCAGTTCTCAGGGGCAATGCTTTCAGCTTTTCCCCATTCGGCATGATGTTGGCTGTGGGTTTGTCATATATTGCTTTTATTACTTTGAGGTAAGTCCCTTCTATGACTATTTTGTTGAGGGTTTTTATCATAAAGGGATGCTGGATTTTAGCAAATGTTTTTCTGCACCTGTTGAGATGATCATATGGTTTTTGTTTTTAATTCTGTTTATGTCATATATCACATTTATTGACTTGTGTATAAAGACTTAAATCAATACCTGAAACCATAAAAATTCTAGAAGATAGCATCAGAAAAACTCTTCTAGACATTGCCTTAGGCAAAGAATTCATGATTAAGACCCCAAAAGCAGATGCAACAACAACACAAAATAAATAAATGGGATCCAATTAAACTAAAAAGCTCAGCAAAGTAAATAATCAGCAGAGTAAATAGACAACCCCCAGAGTGGGAGAAAATGTTCACAAACTATGCCTCTGACAAAGGACTAATATGTAGAATCTACAAGGAACTCAAATCAGCCAGAGAAAAACAAGTAAGTCCATCGAAAATTAGGCAAAGGTTGATTCCATGTCTTTGCTATTGTGAATAGTGCTGCAATGAACATGCGTGTAAATAAGAAAATGTGGTATATATACACCATGGAATACTATGCAGCCATAAAAAGGAACTAGATCATGTCCTTTGCAGGAACATGGATGAATCCGGAAGCCATTATCCTCAGCAAACTAACACAGGAACAGAAAACCAAACACTACGTGTTCCCACTTATAAGTGGGAGCTGAAAATGAGAACACATGGACACAGGGAAGGGAGTAACACACACTGGGGCCTGTCATGGGGATGCAGGGAGGGAGAGCACCAGGATAAATACCTATGCCTGCGGGGCTTAATACCTAGCTGACAGGTTGATAAGTGTAGCAAACCATAATGGCACCTATGTAACAAACCTGCACGTCCTGCACATGTATCCTGGAACTTAAAATTAAATAAAATTAATTTTTTAAAAAAGTAAGCAAAGGATATGAATAGACAATTCTCAAAAGAAGATACACAAACAGCCAACAAACATATAAAAATACTCTATATCATTAATTATCAGGGAAATTCAAATTAAAACCACAATGAGATACCACCTTACTCCGGCAAGAATGGCCATAATTAAAAAGTCAAAAAACAATAGCTGTTGGCATGGATGTGGTGAAAAGGGAACACTTTTACACTGCTGGTGGGAATGTAAACTAGTACAATCACTATGTAAAACAGTGTGGAGATTCCTTAAAGAACTAAAAACAGGACAACTATTCAAGCCAGCAATTCCATTACTGGGATCTACGCAGAGGAAAATGTCATTGTATGAAAAACACACTTGCACACACATGTTTATAACAGTGCAACTTGCAATTGCAAAAATATGAAAACAGCCTAAATGCCATCAACCAACGAGTGGATAAAGAAAATGTGTTATATATACACTCTGGAATACTACTCAGCCATAAAAAGGAGCAAAATGCCTGTTGCAGCAATCTGGGTGGAGCTGGAGGCCATTATTCTAAGTGAAGTAGCTCAAGAATGGAAAACCAAATATCATATGTCCTCACTTATAAGTTGGAGCTAAGCTATGAGGATTCAAAGGCATAAGAATGATATAATGAACTTTGGGGACTTGAGGGAGTGGTTGGGAATGGGGAAAGAGATAAAAGACTACATATTGGGTACAGGGTAAACTGCTTGGGTGCTGGGTGCACCAAAATCTCAGAAATGACCACTAAAGACCTTATCTATGTAACCAAAAACACCCTTTGCCCCCAAAACTATTGAAATAAAAATAAAAATTAATTACTAAAAAAGGAATAAATAGATGTGTAGCTATGCATAAAGTATAGTAACATGTTAATGATAGACTCTAGATGGTGTGTATATAGGTATTCTATTTAAAGTTAACTTGCTGTTTGAAAGTTTTTATGACTAAAATGTTGAAGAAATAAATGAAAGTATATAAGGATAAGACAAAGACATAGATGAACATGAAAAGACAGTCTTTGAAAAACCATAAAAGGAAACAAATGAGATGAATAATGATTTTTTAAACTTGCATATAGGCAAAATGCTCCCCTTCACACACATATATACGCATAAAATGAAAGGGTAAATGATACACTGTGGAAAATAAGTACAACATATCTGATAGTTCAGCTGCTAAAACTAAGAGTTCTCAGAAATAAAAAAGAAAATTATTAATACCAATTGAAAAATGGGCAAGGGTCATGAACAGGCAATTCACAAAAAAAGAATATAAAAATTAATAATGTGTTACAAACAAAATAGGCAGCATCACTAGTAATCAAAGAGATTGAAACTAAATTATAAATAAGATGCCATTTGCCTTGCTAAGTTGGGGAAGTTATCCGGGATCAACACTCAAATTCAGGAAATACAGAGAACATCACAAAGATACTCCTTGAGAAGAGCAACCCCAAGACACATAATCGTCAGACACCAAGGTTGAAATGAAGGAAAAAATGTTAAGGGCAGCCAGAAAGAAAGGTCAGGTTACCCACAAAGGGAAGCCTATCAGACAAACAGCAGATTTCTCTGCAGAAACCCTACAAGCCAGAATAGGGTGGAGGGCAAATATTAAACATTTTTAAAGAAAAGAATTTTCAACCTAGAATTTCATATCCAGTCAAACTAAGCTTCATAAGTGATGGATAAATAAAATCCTTTATAGACAAGGAAATGCTGAGAGATTTTGGCACCACCAGGCCTGCCTTACAAGAGCTCCTGAAGGAAGCACTAAACATGGAAAGGAAAAACTGGTACCAGCCACTGCAAAAACATGACAATTGTAAAGACCATTGACGCTATGAAGACACTAGCATCCTAATGGCAGGATCAAATTAACACATAACAATATTAACCTTAAATGTAAATGGACTAAATGCCCCAATTAAAAGACACAGACTGGCAAATGAGATAAAAAGTCAAGACCCATTACTGTGCTGTATTCAGGAGACCCATCTCAGGTGTGAAGACACACACAGGCTCAAAATAAAGGGATAGAGGAATATTTACCAAGCAAATGGAAAGAGAAAAAAAAAAAAAAAAAAAAAAAGCAGGGTTTGCTATCCTAATTTCTGATAAAACAGACTTTAAACCAACAAAGATCAAAAGAGTCAAAGAAGGGCATTACATAATGGTAAATGGATCAATGTAACAAGAAAAGCTAACTGTCCTAAATATATATGCACCCAATACAGGAGCACCCAGATTCATAAAGCAAGTCCTTAGAGACCTACAAAGAGACTTAGACTCCCACACAATGGAGACTTTAACACCCTGTTGTCAATATTAGACAGATCAATGAGACAGAAAATTAACAAGGATATCCAGGACTTGAACTCAGCTCTGGACCAAGTCGAACCTAATAGACATCTACAGAACTTTCCACCCCAAGTCAGTAGAATATACATTCTTCTCAGTGCCACATAGCACTTATTCTAAAATTGACCACGTAATTGGAAGTAAAACACTCTTCTGCAAATGCAAAAGAACGAAAATCATAACAGTCTCTCAGACCACAGTGCAATCAAATTAGAACTCAGAATTAAGAAAATCACTCAAAACCGCACGACTACATGGAAACCGAACAACCTGCTTCTGAATGACTACTGGGTAAATAATGAAATGAAGGCAGAAATAAATAAGTTCTTCGAAACCAATGAGAACAAAGACACAACATACCAGAATCTCTGTGATACATTTAAAGCAGTTTATAGAGGGAAGTTTACAGCCGTAAATGCCCACAGGAGAAAGCAGGAAATATCTAAAACTGACACCCTAACATCGCAATTAAAAGAACTAGAGAAGCAAGGGCAAACAAATTTAAAAGCTAACAGAAGACAAGAAATAACTAAAATCAGAGCAGAACTGAAGGAGAGAGACACGAAAGACCCTTCAAAAAATCAGTGAATCCAGGAGCTGGTTTTTTGAAAAGATTAACAAAATAGATAGACCATTAACCAGACTAATAAAGAAGAAAAGGAGGAAGACTCAAATAGATGCAATAAAAAATGATAAAGGGGATATCACCACCGATCTCACAGAAATACAAACTACCATCAGAGAATACTATAAACACCTCTATGAAAATAAACTAGAAAATCTAGAAGAAATGGATAAATTCCTGAACACATACACCCTCCCAAGAATAAACCAGGAAGAAGTCAAATCCCTGAATCAACCAATAACAAGTTCTGAAATTGAGGCAGCAATTAATAGCCTACCAACCAAAAAAAGCCCAGGACCAGATGGATTCATAGCCAAATTCTACCAGAGGTGCAAAGAGGAGCTGGTACCATTCCTTCTGAAACTATTCCAAACAAAGAAAAGGAGGGAACCCTCCTTAACTCATTTTATGAGGCCAGCATCATCCTGATACCAAAACTTGTCAGAGACACAACAAAAAAAGAAAATTTCAGGCCAATATACCTGATGAACATTGACACGAAAATCCTCAATAAAATACTGGCAAACCAAATCCAGCAGCACATCAAAAAGCTTATCCACCACGATCAAGTCAGCTTCATCTGTGGGATGCAAGTCTAGTTGTAGATTAGCAAATCAATAAACATAATCCATCACATAAACAGAACCAATGACAAAAACCACATGATTATCTCAACAGATGTAGAGAAGGCCTTTGACAAAATTCAACAGCGCTTCATGCTAACTCTCAACAAACTAAGCGTTGTGGAACATATCTCAAAATAATAAAAGCTATTGATGACAAATCCACAGCCAATATCATACTGAATGGGCAAAACCTGGAAGCATTTCCTTTGAAAAGCAGCACAAGACAAGGATGCCCTCTCTCACCACTCCTATTCAACATATTAATGGAAGTTCTGGCCGGGACAATTAGGCAAGAGAAAGAAATAAAGGGTACTCAAGGAGGAAAAGAGGAAGTCAAATTGTCTCTGTTTGCAGATGACATGATTGTATATTTAGAAAACCCCACCACCTCAGCCCCAAATCTCCTCAAGCTGATAAGCAACTTCAGCAAATTCTCAGGATACAAAATCTATGTACAAAAATCACAGGCATTCCTATACTTCAATAATAGACAAACAGAGAGCCAAATCATGAGTGACCTCCCATTCACAATTGCTATAAAGAGAATAAAATACTTAGGAATACAACTTACAAGGGATGTGAAGGACCTCTTCAAGGAGAACTACAAACCACTGCTCAAGGAAATAAGAGAGGACACCAACAGATGGAAAAACATTCCATGCTCATGGATGGGAAAAATAAATATCGTCAAAATGGCCACACTGCCCAAAATAATTTATAAATTCAATGTTCTTTCCATCAAGCTACCATTGACTTTCTGCACAGAATTGGAAAAAAAAACTACTTTAAATTTCATATGGAACCAAAAAAGAGCCCACATAGCCAAGACAATCCTAAGCAAAAAGAACAAAGCTGGAGGCATCGCACTACTTGACTTGAAACTATTCTACAAGGTTACAGTAACCAAAACAGCATGGTACTCATATCAAAACAGATATATAGACCAATGTAACAGAACAGAGGCCTCAGAAATAACACCACACATCTACCACCATCTGATCTTTGACAAACCTGATGAAAACAAGCAATGGGGAAAGGATTCCCTATTTAATAAATGGTGTTGGGAAAACTGGCTAGCCATATGCAGAAAGCTGAAACTGGATCCCTTCCTTACACCTTATACATAAATTAACTCAAGATGGATTAAAGGCTTAAAGATAAGTCCTAAAACCACAAAAACCCTAGAAGAAAACCTAGGCCATAACATTCAGGACATTGGCAAATAACCTTATACAAAATTTACTCAAAATACAAAATTTAACAAAAATTACCTCAAGATGGATTAAATACTTAAACATACCTAAAACCATAAAAACCCTAGAAGAAAACCTAGGGTATACCATTCAGGGCATTGGCATGGGCAAAGACTTCATAACTAAAACACCAAAAGCAATGGCAACAAAAACCAAAATTGACAAATGGGATCTAATTAAACTAAAGAGCTTCTGCATGGCAGAAGTATCATCACAGTGAACAGGCAATCTACAGAATGGAAGAAAATTTTTGCAATCTATCCTTCAACAAAGGGCTAATATCCAGAATCTACAAAGAACTTAAACAGATTTACAAGAAAAAACAAACAACCCCATCAAAAAGTGGGCAAAGGATACGAACAGACACTTTTCAAAAGAAGACATTTATGCAGCCACCAAACATAGGAAAAAAAGCTCATCATTACTGGTCATTAGAGAAATGTAAATCAAAACACAATGAGATACCATCTCAAGCCAGTTAGAATGGCAATCATTAAAAAGTTAGGAAGCAACAGATGCTGGTGAGGATATGGAGAAATAAGAACACTTTTACACTGTTGGTGAGACTGTAAATTAGTTCAACCATTGTGGAAGACAGTGTGGTGATTCCTAAAGGAGCTAGAACTAGAAATACCATTTGACCCAGCCATCCCATTACTGGGTATATACCCAAAGGAGTATAAATCATTCTACTATGACACATGCACACATATGTTTATTGCAGCACTGTTCACAATAGCAAAGATTTGGAACCAACGCAAATGCTTACCAATAATAGACTGGATAAAGAAAATGTGGCACATATACACCATGGAATATTATGCAGCCATCAAAAAGGATGAGTTCATGTCCTTTGCAGGGACATGAATGAAGCTGGAAAGCATCATTCTTAGCAAACTAACACAAGAACAGAAAACCAAGCACCACATGTTCTCACTCATAAGTAGGAGTTGAACAATGAGAACACATGGACACAGGGAGGGGAACATCACACACTGGGGCCTGTTGGCGAGGAGGGATAGCATTAGGAGAAATACCTAATGTAGGTGGCGGGTTGATGGGTGCAGCAAACCACCATGGTACGTGTACACCTATGTAATAAACACACACGTTCTGCACATATACTCCAGAACTTAAAGTATAATGAAAAAAAAAAAAAAAGATGCCATTTGCAGTTTTTGCTACTTACTTGGCAAAGAAATTTTAAATTATACTACTCAGTGTTGGTGTGGGTGAAGCTGATTTAACTGGCCAGTGCATAAGTTTGAATCCTAACTCCTCCACTTAACAAGCTGATTGACTTTGGGCAAGGTACTTAATCTCACTGTGTCTCAGTGTCCTCATTTATAATACTGGAAAAATCATAGTATCTATTAAATTAATGTACTCCATTTCAACAGTGTATTGGTTACAGATAAAAGGGCAACAGTCCAAACCCTACATTCCACTCCCTATCAAAAAATCTCAGTATGTAATTATTGGGCAGGTAAGAGCGGAATATTAACAAGTTCTTAATCATGAACTCAATCATGGTGGGAGGGACTCTGTTCTATGGTAAAAAAAAAAAAATCTCAAGTATTTTTTTGATAAATATATAGCTAACTTGTCATATAAAGATTACCTGGTTGTCTATAAACACATAGCCAATTCATTTTCTGAGTAGTCTAAATGTAAAACTTGTGCATTATTATTTTTTCCCCAGAAGTAGAACATTTACTATAGCTAGCAGAAAGGAATGTACATCTTATAGATACTTTCACAAAGTCATTTGAATTTTTGTTTTTTCCTTTAATAAACAAGATAGAACAAAAATAAAATTATTTCAGCAAAAGGTTTTTCTACCACTGTGACAAGTTTAGAAAACTGCAATGAAAGAAAGAGAAGACACTTTAAAACTGGGTTAAGTTTTAAATTTAGCAACATCTAAGAGCTAAAGCAATCCTGGAACCATTTTAGGATCGCCTTTTCCCCTTCAATCACAGCAGCTCTGGAATTGTCAATGCCTGCATCTACAGGCTTTTTCTTCCTACTCGTCTCAGGGCTGGGTATACACCAGGTTGCAGAACCTGAGCATCAGCTCACACTTGAAGTCACAGACATCTCCTCCCTTTCCTGCAAATGCCTGGACATTTTTAAAACACTGCTTTCAAGTACCCTTTCCCCTTTACTACTATTTTGTGACAAATTTCCTGTCACTTTTGATTTTTAAAATTGGTCTACTCCAGTTAAAAAATGTCAGCCTAAATACTTGATTCAGCCTATGACTCCCTCCCTGGTCATAGACTAGACTAGGGGCTCACAGGACTACCAGTAGGAAGGGGGCTATAGGTTGCCTCTGATCTCTCTTCTATCCACCCAAGCCCAACTCCTCTGAGGTTGGGGCAGGAGCTGAACAGAAAGGCGGAATATTCTTACATAGGAGTGGCCAGTTGATAGTGGAAGTTGTCTCTGATCTCTTTTCTGGTTCACTTTGGTACCAGGTGATGCTGGCGGGAGGCTTGCATGGCTTCTTGGTGTGGGGTTCATTTGCCTTCTAGGTCCCTTCATCAGTGAGCAAGCCTCCCCAGGCTCAGGGGCACTCATGCCTCTCTATAACTCCTCCCCTCCATTATTCTCTGCCTTCTAGGAGAGCCATGAGAATCACAGCTTCTCCCTTTCATACCCTCCCAGTGCCTTAGAGAGTCGAATGGGGTAGGGGGATGATATTGCCACCTTCTTCCCAACATCCCACGCCTCTGCTGGCACAGACTGTTCCTCAGGCCTCTCTAGACCACAAAGGAGCACCAGTCTCTATGTTTGCAACCCCCACCCCAGGCCCCTGGCACAGCAGTACCCACACTTTTTGGCACCAGGGGCCAGTTTTTTCCAAGGACAATGGGGTGAAGGGACGGTTTCAGGAGAAACTTCCACCTCAGATCACCAGGCATTAGATTCTCATAAGGAGCATGCAACCTAGATCCCTCCCATGTGCAGTTCACAATAGGGTTCACACTCCTATAAGAATCTAACGCCGCCGCTGATCTGAGAGGAGGCAGAGCTCAGGTGGTAATGCTCACTCGCCTGCTGCTCACCTCCTGCTGTGCAGCCGGGTTCCTAACAGACCACAGACCAGTCCCAGTGTGCAGCCGGGAGACTGGGGAGCCTGGGGGTTGGGAACCTCTGTCCTAGCGGCTCCTGAAGAGCTCTTCCTGGCCTCCCTCCTGACAGAGACACTAAAATGCATTTGTGGGTTGAGTAAAGCACCATATGCCAGTCTTCTTTTCTAGAAAGCAGGCACCCTCAGTATTGAAGAGTGATTTTCCAGGCATCCCCTCACCTCACTTGGTTCTGACGAAAAGAAAGTTCCTTCTGTCCTCTCTCTCAGGAGTTTCCCCAGAGGGATAGCATTGTAGATGATAGGTAGATTGTGTAGCTCCTTAGTTAGCTGTCTGAGGAGGGTTTAGCTCCAGTCATGGGTGGCTTAAAGGATAATTAGCCCTTTTTGTTTTGAGCTATGGGTCTTAAGTGTACAGCAGAATACTGAGAAAAGTCTCATTTTATATTACATGTGATGTGTATATTTCTTCCAGAAATTTGGATAAAAGAGTATATAAATATAAATAAATCTATATTTTTTATCAATGCCAGAAGAACCAGATATTCAAAATGTTATGGGAGAAATCGGTTATATCTTTGGTGCAGACAAGGGTAAGCAGTATTATTATTAACTCTGAGCAAAGATAAAGATATTGAATCAGACCTTTAGGCCTCCCATTTCTGGTGGCATCAATTGTGAGATCTTCACTAACCAACAGAAGAAAAAGTCAAGGCCATGTATGGAGATCAATCAGGTAAGGCCTTAGAGAAAGGGTAGAGTACTTGACTTGACCATCAGGCAGTAGATCCCAAATTTATTTTGGTTATTTGAAGGTATTTGAAGGTATTTGAAGAAGAGAACAGAAAATGAGGTAATTAAGGAGGCCCTAATCCCTTTGGTTAGAAATGAACAATTACAGTAAATCTTTGGCTTCAGGCATCATTAGCAATGACAGGTGATATTCCCCAAGTGGCACCATTATTACCTTTTTTCAGTTAATAAAGCTCCTTTCAGTTTTTCCTATTCTATTTTATTTGGATTGAATCTTTTCAGGGCAATGACATGCTTCCTTACAGTCCGAAACAGAGTCTACTGACCACATCACACTCTCCTTAATTGTTCAAGGGTAATTATTACAAATCCTAGTTGGTGTTCAAGAATTTAACACAGAGACATACTCAAAAGTAATTTGACATGAGTAGGCTCTTTGCCCCAGAGACTAAACAACCCTTATATTGGCTGTCTTTTGAGTTTATGTGTTTGTTAGAGACTTTTCTGAAATTTTACTTATGAGCAGTCAAAGGACTCTTCTCACTGCTGCACACTGCCTACCACGAGTCTTTATCATATGGTGTTCCTGGTCTTTGGGCTTGGAAACCAGATAATCATATCCATTTGAACTACATGAAAACGATTAGTAAATAAGCTGTGAGAGTAGTTCTGAGTAGATCTCCAAGAAACAAAGTGCATGACTTTAACACATGTGACATGGAGATTTGCTGCTCAAGGACCTTTTGTAGTTATGTCTTGGTTCTTGGCTGTGTCTGAGATGGGCGAGATTACCAGAAACCTGAGTTCCAAATACGTAATGTTTAACCATAGTTTCTCAGTAGAAAGTAAGGCATTATGGAGGAGGCATTGATTCTTATATCACTGGGTCATTATTTCAATAAAAATCTATTAAGAGATGAAAATAGTTGGCATTTGAAAATGCCTTAATATTACCTAATGTTACCAAGGAGTCAGTTACTCACTTACCTGGCCCATATTTCGGAATTAATTCCTAAAGCTATTTATACTACTCAAGCTGTCCCTAGAGCCTCTCTTTAAAGGATGCTATTTCCAGCATGAGCTCAGTCGTTCAGGGCAGTATCCTGGGGTTTTCAGTTCAAAAAATCGAATTAGTGCAGCTGGGCCAATTACCAAAAGCCATTAGAAGACTTTGGTTCCCTTTTTAACAGCTCCCTCCTCTCCTGCACTCCTCCTGCCTTGGAAGCTCAGATGTTCAGCATGAGAGCCTTTTTTCTGAATTGCTTTTGGCACAGGCTGCAGGCAGGCAAGCGTGCAGTTAGAAGATTGTCCAAAATTACAGTTATATGACAACATTGATCTTGGCTCCAAAAGTCAAATGGAGAATTCCATTTTGGCACAAGACCTTTTTTTCTAACCCATGTCAAGGATATTCATTTATTTTTCAGGGCTTTTGATAACCTCATATCAATGTTAAAATGTGGATCCCAAAATAATTTTTAAATGATTGTGAAAGTATTTATTAATTCTATTTTTAGATTTCTTAAGAATTATTTTCTTTCTAGGTTTGTTATGACTGAATTATGTTTCCCCCACCCCAAATTTATATGTTGAAGTCCTAACTCTCAGAATCTCAGAATGTGATAGTATTTAGAGATAAGGTCTTTATAGGGATAATTAGGTCAAAATGAGATCATTAAGATGGCCCTTAATTCAATATAACTGGTATCCTTACAAGAAAAGGAGATTAGGACAGACACAGAGAAAAGACTAAGTGAAAACACAGTGAGAAGGTTGCCATCTGCAAGCCTAGGAGAGAGGCCTCAGATGGAACCAACTTGCCAACACCTTGATCTTGGATTTGCAGCCTCCAGAACTGTGAGAAAATAAGTTTCCTTCATTTAAGCTCCCCAGTCTGTGACCTTTGTAGTGGCAGCCCTAGAAGACTAAGGCAAGATTTCGCTGGCTAAAATTCCATATCCTAAACCAAAGAGGTACAAGAAAACTCATAACCATATACAGGAACAATGGTACCATGGGACGTATTGAGTTAAATTTTGAGAGCATCTTTTTGCTCTGTAACTAGACCTGTTTAGATATCTGCTATGTGTATAATTTGGAGTCACCTATGACTGGTCTCTAATAAATAGCTGCTATTTGAACACCGGTGTTCTTTGTCCTATTCCAAACAGGAAACATCTTTCTCACTCTGAACATTTTTCTCATCTTTTAGAGCAGATGAGCTCTTTTGAATTCCAAGCTCCATGTCCTTAGTGAGTCCTCCACAGTCTGTGCATCAGCAGAGCTAACACTTTCCCTTCCCACTATCAGCTAATTAGCGTCTCTGCCTGCCACCTCCTGTGCCCTTTATTCTTCTATCAAAAGGAGAGACCCTCCTGCAAGACATACAGAGAGGCAGGTGCTGCTTTTCAATACCTTGTGGTTTACCTCCTTTACTAAGGAGGTAAGACTAAGGCCTTACCTTAGTCTACCAGGAACTAATGAGCTATTAGTGATAGATTCCTTTATTTGCAAAAAGAAAAATATTCATCAATGTACTAAAATGTAATTTCTGAAGAATATAAACAAGAGAACTCTAATTTGAGAAAAAAAGTTTTCAACATATATGAAGACTGAAGCAGCTGTGCATTCAGGTAAAAATTGTGGTACTGAAAGATGAATTGTCACACTGCAGGATTGTAGAATCATCAATATGGACTTGCTTCCAGAGAGGGATAGTTCTCAATTCCAGTGCACACTAGACTTTCCTGAGGAATGTTTAGAGAATTCTGATAGATATCATTCACAAAGAGCCTGAATTAACTAGTGTGGAGTAAAGCCCATTCCCTGGTATTTCAAAAATAGACCAGGAATTAAAAGGATGGGTTACTAATGAGGAAAAGAGAGAAAGAAAGCAAAAAAGGGAGAGACAGAGGTCATGAGAGAGAGAGAGAGAGACTGAGAGATAGAGGAAAAAAAGGTATTGGTTAACTTTTTGTTACTGACTACTATGTACAGACATGTAGGACCTAATATTTCCTTTGCAAGTAAAATTCTAGATAAATTAGGTTTGATTGCAGCTAAGAGCATCATATTAAGACCTTGGAAAAACAACTCAAATTGTTGCATTGCAGAATGGATGTTATCTTTAACTATGGCATCACCATAAGACAGCTTTATAAATTACAGGGTGCAATGGGTTATTTTGATGAGATTATGGGTTCTTTATATTGCTTACTCAGACAGGGATAATAACAGAACAGAACCACGTACGTTTATAGTTTCCATTGGAGAACACCTTAAAGATGATCTGGATGAGATGAACAATGATTGCATCTCCAAGGTATGTTTTCTTTATAATGAAGTTGGTACAATCTCTTAATCTGAGCAACCATATTTAGACATCAAGGTGAGAACAATTCTATCTAGATGTAACCAGTGGTCTACCATCTAACTGCAGTCAAGCTTTCCCTGCTATTCTTCCTACTGGATCATACTGGATCATACTCATTTGTTGATCTTGTGTTCCTTGAGTGGCAAATACTTGAAAATTCAAGCAGGATTGTGCGTTATTACAAAGGGCTCCTCATTTTTTACCATAGTAAATTAATTTGTCATTTACAATTCTAATAGGCAATTAACCTGGTTAAAACAGTGCTGTGACGATATGATGGTTAGTACTAGAGAAAATAACCATGCTTGGGGAAATTACCTGAGATGATGTCAAAGTTACTGTGTACCTATTATTTGTTACGCAACTGCAATAAGAAATCTCTTTATAAAGATATTAAATAAAAACACATCATCAAGAAAACCATGTTTTTTCTCTATCCCCTCTTTCTCCACTGAAATATCCTATAAGTGCTTCAAATTCAGCATTCCACAAAATGAACTAATTGCTCCTCACTTGAAAATATGTTGGCTCTTCCTATATTCTTGCCCTCAGTTAACAGCATCCTCCTCCAATCGAATTAGAAAGCCCTATTCCACCAACTCCTCTCTGTCTTACCCAGGCCATTCACCCTGTCCTGCCAAGTCGATCTCCTAATTTCTTCTGGAGTCTATCCCACCTTTTAGCTCATTGTTGCTGGCTTAATTCAAGTTCACACCATTACCTAGAGGATTCCAAGAGTCGCCCAAGAGCGAGCCATCTCAAATGCTAAACTGCTTTTAGGAATGAGGCAGCTATTCAAACAGCAGCAACCAACAGCAGAGCAGGAAGAACAAAAAAAACCCTGCTCCCGGTCTCACTGTCCACCACCACCCTAGAAGCCATTTTCTATAACATTAATAGAGGCGCTTTTTGAAAATGAAAATTGAATATATCATTCCTTTGCTTAAGAACTTTCAATGGCTACCTATTGCTTTAAAGATACAGCTCAAATTTTGTTTTACCATGTAACCACTTTGTCTTTGCCTAAACTGAGTTCATTTTCTTTTCCTCAAATAAATCACGCTTTCTGCCACCTCTAAATCTTTGCACACTCTCTCTTTCTAGAATATTCTTTCATGCTTCCATCTCTACTTCTAAACTCCTTCTGTACTTCGACTTTTAAGCCTAAAATCACATATAATCACTTGGCCAAGTCGGCATCTCATGGAATGAGTTAGCTACTTCTTCCTGTCAATAGCCCTAACACTTTTTACAAATCCCCATTGTAAGCTGTTTATTTGGCAAAAACTATTGAGCACCTACTCTGTGCTAGGTACTATGAAGACAGTAGCAAATAAGAAAGGTAAGGTCTATGTTCTTATGGCACTAATATTATAGTGGGGAGAGATAGTTAATAAATAAACAAAAAGAGCACTACCTTTGGTGAGGTAGGACAAAAATTCAACTGGGATAGATTGAGGAGAGAATAGATAAGAAAGTGGAGACAGCTTAGTACATTTTGAGATTTTCAATTTTTTTTTCTTGTGTTCTATACCAGCAGTCCCCAGTCTTTTTGGCACCAGGGACTCGTTTCATGAAACACAATTTTTTCATGCATGTGGGGGAGGGTGGTGGTGATGGGGGATGGTTTTGGGATGATTCAAGCACATTACATTTATTGTGTACTTTATTTCACTTCTTACATTGTAATATACAAAAATATAATTATACAACTTGCCATAATGCAGAATCAGTGGGAGCCCTGAGCTTGCTTTCCTGCAACTAGATGGTCCCACCTGGGGGTGATGGGAGACACTGACAAATCATCAGTCATTAGATTCTCATAAGGAGTACACAATCTAGATCCCTGGCGTGCACAGTAGGGTTCATGCTCCTGTGAGAGCGAATGCCACTACTGATCTGACAGGAGGTGAAGCTCAGGCAGTAATGCAAGCAATGAGGACATCTCTAAATACAGATGAAGCTTTGCTTGCTTGCCCGCTGCTCACCTCCTGCTGTGCGGCCCGGTACCTAACAGTGTTAGTACATAACAGTCTAGAGCAGGAGTCCCCAACCCTGGGTACCATGGTATTGGTTTGTGGCCTGGAGATTGGTGACCCCTGCTCTAGACTGTGACCTGCAAAACATGAAGTAATGACATCTTATTTATTAATGTAAATGAGGTCATGGCACAGTGTATGGCTTGTTGGAAGCAATCAACGAATGTTGGATAAAGAAAAAAAGAAAGAAAGGGAGAGAGGGTTGGATGGGAGGAAGTGAAAAGGTGAAACCTCATGCTCACTTTCTGCCAACCAGCTTTTGGGTAACATAGCAAAACAAAGGCAGAAAGATGAAATGCTAGTTAGCATATCATATACTGTAATGGACTGAAACTTAATTTCTTTATATACATTGAAGGTCAAAGGAAACTGCATCTGCAACCAAGGATAGAAGTTCAGTGGTAGTAAAAGATTTTATAGATGTTACAAAATTATATCCAGAATTGGTATCAGGGCACATATAATGGTGGACGTGCTATTTAAGAAAATTAAGAACAGAAGTGCTATCTATAATACTAGCATGTGAATAAATCAACAGAATAATTGAAGCTTAAATAGGCTATGCAAAAGTAATATTAATTGTAGTCATTTATGTGAACTTCCGACCTTTTATGTTTAATTATCTTGCAGCAAAATAATTTTTTGTATATAACATTACATTTCAAAGATGATATTTGTTTTTATGTTTTCCAGCTAATATTTATTTAGTGACTGCCATTTAAAGATATTCAGCTGGGCTCTGTTAGGGGATATGAAAAAGCTTGGAAAAGAAGGCCCTTCCCTTAAAAACTTACACTCTAATAGAACAGATGAGATACTTATATAACATGATAGCAAATGTGACAGATTCTTAATTAGATGAACAATGTTATGGGGGCGGAGGGCCTTACTGAGATCAATCTTGAAGGATGTGATAGAAGAGGGTGAGGAGAAAACACATTCCAGAGTGAGCAAAGTTCAGATGTGGAACACGATAACATGTGTGTGCAGGAAGCTGGAGAATATAGTCTGATAGAAAACCGTAACATGTAAAAAGGTGAAATAGGAGGTAAGACTGGAAAACTAGATTGTGATGAGATCATGATAGCCAAGTAGAAAACTTACATTTTATTCACTTCCATATAAAAATTTCCAGAGAAGATTCAACAGATTATATTTGAAGTTCTCCATATTGTATCCAATAGGTTTTCTTATTTCCAGTCAAAGCTCCTAGTACGATGAAGTTCTATCATGGAAGGATTTCTAAGGTGCAGCTTGTATGTGGTAAATGCATTTTGTTTTCACTCAGTAAAGGGCCAACCAGCCCTTTGTTGGTCTCAATGTCGAATTGCTATTAACTCGTGTTATATATAGATAGTAGTACCGCTTTAAAATGGTCGTATATTTATTTCTATATCTAATTGTCTATTGATTTTTAATTTATAATTATTTTATCTTCCAACAGAGGTTTTGAGACAGTTTATCACTTATTGTTTGGAAAATCAGGCTTGTCTGTCAATAATTAATTTTAGTTCACCACGTAATCTGACAAAGTTTCCTGCTCTAAGGAATTAAACGACATTTTCTTTCTATTTCAAGAGATTCCCCGGCACTCTCCTGTGATGCTATTGTTGATGGCATTTAAATTTTTAAATTTTCTGCTTATTGCTGATACAGAATTACAATTACCTAACTGTATATTTCTAACACAGTAGCCTTGATAAATTCTCATGTTAATCTGTAGTGAAGGATCAGTTTCTTTTTGTTCATACATGATCACCAAGAAGGAGATAGGATTTAACTGAAAAACCCTTACTTATAATCCACAAGGCTAAGTAACAGGCCTGTGGTATATAGCAGCTACTCATTTTGTCATATTATTTGTGTGCAAATCTCTACCTACAGGTGGAGCTAGTGTCCTAAAAAGTCACTGACATGTAGACAAGTCCGTTGAGATCAGTGCTTCCAGAAGGATCCATCACCTACACAACTGTGTCACACAATTTTTATAAATACCTATTTGAATACTCTAAACATGACAAAAATAAAAAAGTCCCATATGTTTCATAATTCCAATAACTATTTTATTAGCTAAAACTTTTTTCAACAGTGAGTGTGAGAGCCAGTTTTGATTCTTAAAGAGCAGATTATTTCAAGAAAACAATTACAGGCAGTTCTACAGTACTTTCCTTTTCTATTCAAGTCTATTTTACAACATGTATACTTCTCTGTAAAGAGCTAAATTTACCAAATGAGTTGGGCATTAAGACAACGTTTATGTAAGGGCAGTATTTTCCAACAATAAAATATTATTTGCTGTTGGGAATAGGCCCCCAAAATCTGGCCATAAACTGACCCCAAAACTGGCCATAAGCCAAATCTCTGCAGCACTGCGACATGTTCGTGATGGCCATGACGCCCATGCTGCAAGGTTGTGGGTTTACCGGAATGAGGTCAAGGAACACTTAGCCCACCCAGGGCAGAAAACCGCTTAAAGGGGTTCTTAAACCACAAACAATAGCGTGAGCTATCTGTGCCTTAAGGACATGCTCCTGCGGCCGATAACTAGCCAGAGCCCATCCCTTTATTTCTGCCCATCCCTTTGTTTCCCAGAAGGAACACTTCTAGTTAATCTATAATCTATAGAAACAATGCTTGTCACTGGCTTGCTGTCAATAAATACGCAGGTAAATCTGTGTTCGAGGCTCTCAGCTCTGAAGGCTGTGAGACACCTGATTTCCCACCCCACACCTCTATATTTCTGTGTGTGTATGTCTTTAATTCCTGTAGCGCCACTGGGTTAGAGTCTCCCTGACGGAGCTGGTCTTGGCCATTTGTCCCCTAACTTTCTTTTTTTGCCTAATCTGTGTAGGTTCTCTGCCCACTCAGCACAGTTGGTTAGATCCCCAATCAGAATTTGAGCTTATATCAGATGAATATATTTTCCCAAGAATTCTAAATCTGGTATATTTATGATGCTTGAACCTAGTGTCAAACTTCAGAGATGAAAAAATTTCACCCAGTTCAACTCCTTCATTTATTAAAATTCCTTTAGAAAACTGTAAATTATAACATGGATTTAGAAAAGTAAATGAACTGAAGACACAGAATTCAGTCATTTGTAACAAAGTGAACAGCATGTAACCACTTCCCATGTCAAGAAATAGAACACTGGGAGTACCTGAGATGATCCCTTCATGCCCTCTTGAAATCCTACCTCTACCTGCAAGTATAATTGCATCTTTGGCATTCTTCATAGTTTGACCACCAAAGAATGGATCCTTAAACTCTATTGACTAGCTTTGTTTCATTGTTTTCAACATTCAAATAGGTACTTATCATTGTTTTCAATATTTAAATAGGTAATCAAATGGATATTTATCAAAAATTGTGTGATACAGTTGTATATCCTTTATATAAACAGGATTATAAATCATTTTTTGTGCGCCTTGCTTTTTTCATTTCACATGTTTGTGAGACTCATAGAAACATTTTCTGTAGCTCTAATATATTCATTTTTATTGCAGAATATTATTCCCTTGTATGACTATATCACAGTTAATTACATATTTTCATGTTAATAGAAACAGTTTTTCCAGCTTGTAACTATTCAAACTAATGTTGAGAGTTTGATAGAGATTTCACAGAATCTATCCATCAGTTTCGGGAGAACTGACCTCTCTACACTACTAAGTTTTCCAATCTGTGAACATAGCATATCTCTCCATTTTTTTCTGTCTTGTATTTCTGCCTTGTCTCTCAATAATATTTTACAGTTTTCTGTAGAGAGGTCTTACATGTAATTTGTCAGATTTATTCTTACTTGATTTTTGATGCTATTGTAGATGGCATTTCAATTTTTAAATTTTCTGCTTATTGCTGATATAGAATTATAATTACCTAATTGTGTATTTCTAACATAGTAGCCTTGATACATTCTCATATTAATTTAAAACTCCTCTGTAAGTTCTTTTGGATTTTCTATGTACAAAAGAATATCATGTATAAATAATGAGGATTTTTTTCTTTCCAGTTCATATATTTAAAATTTTCCCTTTCTCATTGCACTGGCTAGGACCTCTAACACAATGTCAATAGAAATGGTAATAAAGATGTCCTTGTCTAATTCTTAATCTCATGGTAGAAAGAAAGCTTTAAATATTTCACTATTACCATGATGTTTACTGTAGGGTTTTTTGTACAGTGTTTAACTGTTTATCAGTCTTTCATTTCCTATTTCAATAAGTGTTTTTATAAAAAATCATGAATAGATGTTGAATTTTATCAAATAAACTAAATTGGTAGTTAAAATACTTCTCTTAGTACTTCCACACTTTTAAAAAATATAAGGTCTAGACAATTTTACTGGTGAGTTTTATTAACCTTCAAGAAATTGGTACTCCATGTCTTATACAAGCTGTTTAGGAAACACCAAAAAAGGGGAAGCTATCCACAATATTTTATGAGACGTGTGTAAAAGTGATACCAAAACTAATCGAGGATAGCATGAGGAAAGTATATCCTAACACCATTCTGAAAGATATATGTAAATATTCTAAATATAATTTCAAAACATTGAACTAAAGTATTATATACTTAACATATCTAATATCAAATATCTTCTCAATAGATACAGAAAATATATTCAATAAAATTCGTTTCTCATTTGTAATAACATTTTAAAAAAATGTTAACCAACAAGGAACAAAAGAAAACTTCTTAACTTCATAATAGTATATGTCAAAAACTAACAACAATCACCAGCTTAATGGGAAACTTTGGAAGCATTTTCATCAATATCAAGAATGAGGCAAGGATAGTGACTATCTCACTCTTTAACACCATGCTGTTGGCCCTATTCAATGAAATAAGATAAGGAAAAGAAATGAAAGGAGTAAGAACTGGGGGAAAAAAGAGGTAGATGCCCTTATTTGTGAATGCCATATAATATTTCAAAAAATCTACAAATAATTAAAATTAATGAGAATTCAGCAAAATTTCTGGTTATAAGATTAAAGAAAATCAGTACCTTTCTGCCACAATAAAAAATATAAAACAATTCCCAGATCCTTCTAAATTTCTTTGTGCCCCTTTATAGTCAACCCCTTCTGTAACCTTTAGCCCCTGGAAACCACTGATTTGCTATCTGATCTATAATTTTTTTTTCACAAAGTCATATAAGTGATATCATATAGTAGTTAGTCTTTTGAGTCTGTCTTCTTTGACTTAGCATAATGCATTTGCAACTCATCCATGTTGTTGCCTATGATAGTTCATTATTTTTTTATTGCTGAGCAGTAGTCCACTGTATGATGCAGTATGGTTTATCTATTTACCTGTTGATGGACATTGGGATAGTTCTAGTTTTGGCAATCATGAATAAAGCTGCTACAAATATTTATGCACAAGTTTTTAGGTAAGCATAAATCTTCATATCTCTTGGGTAAAATTTAGAGGTGAGAGAGCTGACAAACTTTTCAGAAGTGACTGCATCATTTTGCATTCCCATCAGCAACATATGAGAATTCCAGGTACCCTACATCTTCACCAGCACTTGGTATTGTGAATATTTTTTATTTTAGCCATTTTAATAGGTATGTAGTAGTGGCCCACTGTGGTTTTAATTTGTATTTCTTTGATGACTAATAATGTTGGTTTGTAGTTTTCTTTTCTTGTAATGTCTTTCGTTTTTGTGTCAGAATGATCCTGACCTCACAGAATAAATTGTAAAGTGTTCCCCTCTCTTTTGTTTTCTGGAGGAGATTATGTAGAACTGCTATTACTCGTTCCTTAAATGATTAATAGATTTCACCAGTGAAGTAATGTGGGCCTAAAAGTTATTAACTATTTTAACATATGTAAGACGACTTATATTTTCTATTTCTTATTCTGTGAGCTTTGTTAGTTTATATCTTTTTATAAATTTGTCTATTTTATCTATATTATCAAATTTACTAGCATAGCTTGCTTATAATATTCTTTTATTACTTAATGTCTCAGGGTCTACAATGATGTCTCCTTGTTAATTCTGGATACTAATAATTTTTTCAGAAGACATATTCCAGTTTTTCACTTTTTTCAACTTTTGTTTTAGAATCAGAATGCACAATGTGCAGATTTGTTATAAAGGTATCTTTCATGATGCTGAGGTTTGAAGTATGAATGAACCTGTCACCTAGGTAGTGAGCATAGTACCCAATAGGTAGTTTTTTTCCAATCTTTATCCCTCTCCCTTTCTTCAGCCTTTTATATTTCCCAGTGTCTATTGTTCCAGTTTTTATGACCATGTGTTATTACCATGTGGTTTATAATCAATGCTTAGCTCCCACTTATAAGTGAGAACATATGGTATTTTTTGACAGATCATTGATTTGAGACTTTTATTATTTTCAAATAAAATACAAAAATTAACTCAGGATGGATTAAAGACTTAAATGTGAAACCTAAAACCATAAAAACCCTAGAAGAAAACCTAGCCAATACCATTCAGGACATAAGCATGGGCAAAGACTTCATGACTAAAACACCAAAAGCAATGGCAACAAAAACCAAAATTGACAAATGTGATCTAATTAAACTAAAGAGCTTCTGCACAGCAAAAGAAACTATCAGAGTGAACAGGCAACCTACAGAATGGGAGAAAATTTTTGCAATCTATCCTTCTGACAAAGGACTAATATCCACAATCTACAAGGGACTTAAACAAATTTATAAGAAAAAAACAAACCCATAAAAAACTGAGCAAAGAGTATGAACAGACACTTCTCAAAAGAACACATTTATGCAGCCAACGAACATGAAAAACAGCTCATCATCACTGGTCATTAGAGAAACGCAAATCAAAACCACAATGAGATACCGTCTCACACCAGTTAGAATGGCAATCATTAAAAAGTCGGGAAACAAGAGATGCTGGCGAGGATGTGGAGAAATAGGAATGCTGTTACACTGTTGGTGGGAGTGTAAATTAGCTCAACCATTGTGGAAGACAGTGTAGCAATTCCTTAAGGATCTGGAACTAGAAATACCATTTGACCCAGCAAGCCCGTTACTGGGCATATACCCAAAGGATTATAAATCATTCTGCCTTAAAGACACATGCACATGTATGTTTATCGCAGCATGATTTACAATAGCAAAGACTTGGAACCAACCCAAATGCCCAACAATGATAGACTAGATAAAGAAAATGTGGCATATATACACCATGGAATATTATGCAGCCATAAAAAAGAATGACTTCATGTCCTTTGCAGGGACATGGATGAAGCTGGAATCCATCATACATAGCAAACTAACACAGGAACAGAAAACCAAACACTGCATGTTCTCACTCATAAGTGGGAACTGAACAATGAGAACACATGGACACAGGGAGGGGAACATCACACACTGGGGCTTGTCAAGGGGCTATGGGGAAAGGCTAGGGAGAGCATTACGACAAATACCTAATGCATATAGGACTTAAAACCTAGATGACGGGTTGATAGGTGCAGCAAACTACCATGGCACACGTATACCTATGTAACAAACCTGCATGTTCTGCTCATGTATCCCAGAACTTTAAGTAAAATTTTAAAAAATATATTTTATTATATAAATTGCTCTCTAAGCAGGTTTTAGGTTCATCCAACAAATTTTGATATGTTGTATTTTTATTTTCATTACATTCAAAATATTTCTAATTTCTCTTATGACTTTCTCTTTGATACATTGGTCATTTACAAGTGTGCTATATAATTCTAAATATTTAGGGATTTTTCAAATGTCTTTTTGTTATTTCTATTTTAACTATGGTCAAAGAGCATAATTAGCATAATTTTAAACAAATTTTTAAAATTTATTAAGGTTGGTTTAATGGCCCTGAATATGATTATTACAGAACATTTAGAAAATTCATGGTCAGGCACAGTGACTCACGCCTGTAATATCAGCACTTTGGGAGGCTGACGTGGGCAAATTGCTTTGAGCTCAGAAGTTCAAGACAAACCTGGGCAACATGGCAAAACCCCATCTCTACAAAAACTACAAAAATTAGCCAGGCACGGTGATGTACACCTCTAGTCCCAGCTACTTGGAAGGCTAAGGCTGGAGAATCGCTTAAGCCCAGGAAGCAGAGGTTGCAGTGAACTGTGATTGCGCCATTACATGCCAACCTGGGTGACAGACTGAGACTCTGTTTCAAAAACAAAACAAACAAACAAACAAAAAAACCACAAAGACTATTCATATAAGCAAAAATATTTGTTAAAATCCATTGCCAGAATAAGTTAACAGTCTGACATTTCCTTTTTATTATTCTCACTATACTCCTATACAGACATACATGTGTATGGGTATGTGTGTATATATATATATATATATACACACACACACACAGACTATTACAAATGGAGAATCATACTGTACAATTACTTTGTAATCTACTTTTTGTCTGTAAGGTAAGATAAATGAGTGCTTAAGACATGAGGTCTGAAACAACACTGCTTGGGTCCAAATCCAGATTTCACTATTTACTGGCTACATGATTTGGGGGAATGTTCTTAAATTGTTTGTGCTTCAGTTCTTCACATGTAAAATGGGGATAATAATAATAGCACCCATCTCATAGAGATTCTTAAGAGAATTGAATTAATATAAACTACTTAGAACGACACCGGACATCTTCTTAGATAGGTAAGTATCTACTAGTTTCTATGATTGCTTTCCCCTATCATGGCTGCAGTGTAAGGATATGTCATAATTTATTTAGATCACACCCTAGTAATGAGCATTTAGATTATTTTCAGTATTTGCTATTACAAACTCACTGTGATAAAGGTCCTTGTTAGGGCACACTTAATGATTATATTCTCCCTTAGGATGAATTCACACAAGTGCAATTGCTATTTTGAAGGATGGACCTATTGTGAAAGGCTCTTAATGCTTTTGCCCAAGTCCCCAGAGAAGGTTTTTGGTTTTGTTTTTTAATTCATTTACAACTCACCACTATATAACAAGGTGTGAAAACATATCATTTTAGAAAGCATTTTTCAAAGTCTTCTAAGATACAAACTTCTTGAGGTTCAAGCATATAATGGAATTAGAACACAAATTAATACGCTAAGTTTCAAAGAGCTACCCTGAGAAAGAATTTTATTCCAGCACCACAGAGCATAAACATGCTACTTTTGTGTGTGTGTGTGTGTTTTTTTTGTTGTTTTTTTTTGTTTTTTTTTTGACGGAGTCTTGCTCTGTTGCTCAGGCTGGAGTGCAGTGACATGATCTCAGCTCACTGCGACCTGTACCTCCTTGGTTCAAGTGATCATCCTGCCTCAGCCTCTAGAGTAGCTGGGACCACAGGTGCCTGACTAATTTTTGTATTTTTAGTAGAGAAGTGGTTTCGCCATCTTGTCCAGGCTGGTCTCAAACTCCTGACCTCAGGAGATCCATGCACCTTGGCCTCCCAAAGTGCTGGGATTACAGGTGTGAGCCACTGTGCCTGGCCATGAACACGTTACTTTTATAAATGAATCCCAGAAGGATGACAGCAGATGCCAACCAAAAAAGGAGAATTTGCTGTTTCATTAAGCACGTTAAGTTGTATTAATTAAATCTGGAAAATTAATGAGCTGATTAAGGGAAATTGTGTTAAGGCACTTATAGCTCTTTTAAGTAAGATGTAAGGCTGCCTTCTGTGGGAATAGACCATATAGACATTTTATGAAATGAAAATGTTTAATAGCATATAGAGTACATAGAAATAGAAATTTTATAAAGAAGAATGTTGTTTCCAATCATGAATATTTAGCTCTCTGATTTGATAGAAAAGTGCACTTGATACAAAAGAAGAAAAATACAGAGGATTTGGGGACAATATCTTTCATGTTATAGGACTGAAATCCTTAATGGCAATGTTTAGGAAGGTGATGAATATTCACGAAGAGGCCCCCAAGCTTTTATCTTAACATTTTTTTCGGATTAGACTCCATTTCCCCATGTGAATAGCAAATGTTCAAGAAAACTCTGCTCAGCAAGTAAATACAACCAAACCCTAGAATCCCTTACGTGCAAGAATTTCTTGTTGCCAAGAAGTGTGGATCATGAAACCAGGCCAGACATTCTCACTTATTAAGCCGGGTCTCAAAGGTAAACAGCATGAGGCTTTCTTCTTTCAAATCAAGATTTTTCACGGGATAAATTTAATCATACCAAATGTGCAATCTCTCCAGGAAGCCATCTTACCTTAAGAAAACTACAGCAAAACAAAAAGGCATCCCTCTTTTGGGGGAAACAATTGAAGAAATTCTATTTCTTTATAATAAACAGGCCAACTAGTAGAGAACAAACTGATCTACTTTAAGAACACATAGACCCAGGGAACCAGAAAAATGAGGTCCATATAATTATACTCATTTAAAAAGTCTCTAAAAGGAATTACCATTTCTTCTAAATATAAATTCCAAGGTTAACTTTCCTTTGAGTCGAGAGTCTATGGAATTTTTGTGCAAAATTTAAGGTCTAATTGCACAGGATAACTGATTTACTACAGTAGTCTTCCCTTACCTGCAGGGGATACATTCCAAGATCACCAGTGGATGTCTGAAACCACAGATAGTACTGAATCCTATAGGTACTATATTTTTTCTTATACAATCATTTGCTTAATGATGAGGATACTTTCTGAGAAATGCATTGTTAGGTGATTTTGTCATTGTGTCAACATCATAGAGTGTACTTACACAAATCCAGATATATTGCCTACTATATACCCAGGCTATATAGTATAACCTGTCGCTCCTAGGCTACAAACCCCTACAGCATGTTCCCATGCTGAATACTATTTGCAATTGTAACACACTGGTCAGTATTTGTGTATCTAAACATTAAAAAGTGCAGTATAAAAGACAGAAAATGGCACACCTGTATAGGGCACTTACCATGAAGGAAGTTTACAGGACTAAGAGTTGCTCTAGGTCAGTGAGCAATTGGTAAGTGGATGTGAAGTCCTAGGACATTACTGTACACTGCTGTAGATTTTACAAACATTGTACATTTAAGCTACTCTAAATTTATATTTTAAAAAATTTTCATCAATAATAACCTTAGTTTGTAACTCTTTTTACGTTATATATTTAAATTTAAAAAATTTTGACTCTTTTATAATGCTTAGCTTAAAACACACATTGCGTACCTGTACAAAAACATTTTCAGGACAGGCATGGTGGTTCATACTTGTAATCCCAGCACTTTGGGAGGCTGGGCGGGTGGATTGCTTGAGCCCAGGAGTTTGAGACCAGCATGGGCAACATGACAAAACTCTATCTCTACAAGAAATTCAAAAATTTGACAAGGCATAGTGGTGCACACCTGTAGTCCTAGCTACTCAGGAGGCTGAGGTGAGAGGATTGCCTGAACCTAGGGAGGTGGATGTTGCAGTGAGCCAAGATTACATCATTGCACTTCAGCCTGGGTGACAGAGTGAGACCCTGTGTCGAACAAATAAACAAAAAAGCACCCCCCCAAAACAAAAAAATATATGTTTCATATATATATGTTTCATATATATGTTTCATATATATATGTTTCATATATATGTTTCATATATATACGTTTCATATATATATATATACAGACACACACACACACATAAAAAGACAGGGTCTCACTATATTGTCCAGGTTGGTCTCAAACTCCTGGGTTCAAGCAGTACTCCCACTTTGGCCTCCCAAAGTGCTGGGATTATAGGCATAAGCCACCATGCCTGGCCTATTTTTTTTTAACTTTTTACATTTTTATTATTGTTGTTAAACACTAAGACACACACTTAAGCCTAGACCTACACAGGGTTAAAATCATCAATATCATTATCTTCCACCTCCACATGTTGTTCCACTGGAAGGTTATCAGAGCAATAACATGCATGGAGCTTTCATCTATGATAACAATGCCTTCTTCTGAAATACCTCCTGAAAGGCCTGCCTGAGGGTGTTTTACAGTTAAATTGTTTTCAAAAAATGAGTAGAAGTAGTACACTCTAAAACAATGATAAAAAGTATAGTTTTAGTAAAAACATAAACTGGTAACATAGTCATTTATTATCATTATCAAGTATTATATACCATACATAATTGTATGTTGTATTTTTGTACAGCTGGCGGCACAGCAGGTTGATTTATACCAGCATCACCACAAACACATGAGTAATACAGTATGCCATGATGTCACTAAGCAATAGGAATTTTTCAGCTCCACTATAATTTCATGGGACCACTGTTGTATATATGGTCGGTCATTGACCTAAATGTCGTTACGTGGCACATGACTGTATAAACATACCTATGATAAAGTTTAACTTATAAATTAGGCACAATAAGAGATTAACAATAACTGATGCTGAAGTTGAACAATTATAACAACCTACTATAATAAAAGTTACACGAATGTAATGCCTCTCACACTCAAAATATCTTATCGTATTGTACTCACCCATTTTTCAGACCTCAGTTGACCACAGATAACTGGAACTGTGAAAATAGAAATTGTGGATAATGGGGGACTACTGTATATTTCCAATATTCTAGGAATGGGAAGGAGACTAGATATGCAATAATAATATGAAAGAGACAGCCATGAGAGACAAAGCTGTATTCATAAGCTTGATCAGAGAGGGTGGTCTGTTTGGAAAACAGGGTGCTTGAAAGGCCACTAAAATATTACAGGAAAACATACTTCTGCAAGGGCATTTGATCAGCCACTGCCCATCCCGCCCTGGACTGGCATCACCCTTGTTATTCATCCTTGTAGCCAAAGATAATTATCTCAAAACAGTGAAGTAATCTTCTCGTATTTTCCCCTTAAAAGCCTTTGTCCTCCTTTACCCCCATGAATACACACAGTTCACTATGGCACACATATTCCCATTGCGATGCCCTATGCCCAAATAAATATCATTTTCTTAAAAAAAAAAAAAAAAGGAAAACAGGGTGCTTAACTGAAAACTGATATCAAACCTGTGCCTGTTCTATTCATTTTACTTCCTTCTATTTTAAATAATATTCTGTTACAGTTGTGACTTGATATGTCCTTGCATATGACAGGTCGTCATGTAAAAAATCCATTTAACTCTGGCATCTTTAATTTAGTTGAATAAAATATCTCATTCTACAAACTAGTAATGATAGTTTATCAAAATGTTTGCTCTGTGCCTCTGTCATAAGGGTGAATATTAACAGAAACAGTGAAAAATATGTCAACTCCACATCTAATTTAAACATCTGAAGACTAAGAGAGATTTCAAAACTAATTTGTTCTAGGCCAGCAAATTACAGCACCAGTAGCACACTTTCTCTTTTCAAAGTGCTTTCCATTATTAATCACACTTTCTGCACAGTGTTCCTTCCATGAGCTGATTCAGTCGAATCCCCATTTTATGGATGAGTGTTTTTGGGCATATGAGGAGAGATGCTAATCTTCCGTACACTATAAAATAAACGCAGTGGACAGTGGCCATAATCAATGAGGATAATAATTTTCGGAGTTCTGATCCTACATTTTCCGTGGGTTGTTGGGATACATTGTCTTTGTTTTTAAAAATACACACACATATACGCGTATTCTTTATATCAAGCTACAGTTTAGATTGATTTTGCACACATTAATATAAAATGAACCACCAGCTCTTCTGCTAAGCCAGATGGCACAGCGGAATAATAGGAAACTAGAACTTTAGAGCCAAGCAGACCAATTCAAGCCACCTACCAGCTATATAAACCTGAGTGCCATTTTCCTCCATCAACTTCATCTTCACAGACAGGTAGTAAGATAGAGCAAATGCAAGCAGAGTAACTGGCATGTAACGTGCTTGAATATCTGTTCCCTCCTTCCTTCCCCACATCATCAGAAAATACAGTAGGTAGCAAATTAAATCAGTGTCCTTTACTACTTACCCTGGACAAATGACAATTTGCAAGTTTGCAGTGCGTGGCTTTCAAATAGCACAGGGCAGGGCTAAGTTGGATTGTGCAATCCTCAAACATGCTGCTCCCAAGAGGCCAACAGACAAATGTGAGTAATCCCCTTGTCTTTGCTATCACTTGTGCTGTCCAAAGGGCTAATGGTAGTGGCAACTGCCAACAAGTGGGCAGTGGTAGAGGTGAGCCTTTATGAACAGGGTTAAGCCAATACCAGATTATTATTCCCCAAACAATTAGGGGTCACAGCTGAGTGCAGCAACCTTATCCTTAAGCACGTCTATTTCCCCTGGATGCTAAACTTGACATAATCAAGCTATTCTCATATTCTTTTCACTTATTAGCATTAGGCTCAAAAACTACTCAGGAAATTATTTGTCATTCATCCTAAAGGGACTCACTCTAATAAGCTGAAAATATCATGATAGCTTTTCAAATCACTTTGACACTGTTTCAATACTCTATCATTATATTTTGCCAGTTTGAAAACAAGTGCCTTAAAGGGCTTCATTTTTTCCTTAAAAAACAAAAACAAAAACCAGGCTGTATCCTGTTCTCTGGAAAATGAACCTCTGGGATGATGCAGCGAGCCACAGATCTCCAAAGACCCTTAGAATTCCAAGCTGGAATTTTCCACTACTGCCATCCCAGATCCAAAAACTAGAGCCTTGACCCCAAAGTATTTCTCTTCACCTTTTCTATAGCAAAGAACTATTTCTCTAGGCAGGACTTAGAACTAGAGAGTTCAAAACTATTTTATTTTGGTGTGAAGAAACATAGACACCCAAAATTTTATTGCTTGACTTTGAATAAGGGTTCTAACTTCTCAGGGCTCCACAGGAGTTGGAAGCAAGTTTGGCCTCTGTTAACCCCCACTTTGTGGTTTCCTATGTGTAAAAGTCTGGTCGGATGGAAACCTCTGAACTGAGAGTTGGAAAGCTGGGGTTCTGGTCCTGGTTCTGATAATACCTGTGTGGGACCTGAACTTCTATGGTTTCAGTTTCTCCATTTATATAGTAAGTGTCAATGGCCAGATAGTAATTCTTGCCTTTAAACGGATTCTGATGAAAGCTGGACTGTCTCCTTAGAAAAAAATGTTCATCGTTACAAAGATTGGCCTAAAATGTTAGGAGCTGCTCCAGCCCCTTTGAGGACTCTATGGTTACTATACTGGATACCCTGACAAGATATGATATGATAGCCACCCCCTAACAAGAAGGGCTATCTCCTGACACACTGGCCCCTGTTGTGGGAGACAAGGAAGAGTGGATTAAGGAGAAAGATGCATGAGAAGGCCAAGGTGAGATGTAATGACTAGATCAGTAGCTAAGATATACTCTCCCTACACATAAATTTAGGCCTCTGTGCAAAGAAAGAGCTCACTTCTGTGGCCCTGTGTGCATTTATACAGGAAGTCAACCAAAATGTCTAATTTACTGTTGGTGTTATATGCATGAGAGAGCCCCTGGCCTGTAATCACTCCTTTCCTAGCAATACTCAGGCAGAAGCTCATCCTGCATACAAATTGCCCATCAGGGCTTCTTGCAGCAGAGTGGAAGTCAGAAGTGCTCCTTAGTCAGTAGCTCTTTCCCAATTAGGGCCGAACAGCAGAGGCTGCTTACTAGCAATAGAATGTCACCAGGAGTACCTCAGTGCACAAAGAATTAGGATAAAGAGTAATGCATAGTTCTGCATTGGCTACTAACTGGGCAATACTATATCCAGCTCACAAAATTTTTCTGAGAATCAAATGAATTAATATATGTTAAAAAGTTTGAATAGTGGCTGCTACAAAGAGAGCACTAATAAATGCTAGCTAGTAAAATTACTGGAATTCAATCCAGCAGTAGGTTTTGAATCAAACCTACTGCAAATGAAATCAAAAAGATCTTATTTTACTCAATAATTGAACAAAAGTGCCAGAAGATAGAATATATGGTAAGTCCTTAATTCATTTATTTAGAACAATATAAATAGCGATTCGAGTGCACATACAGTTATTATTATAAAATCTAGCACTAATTGTATACTTCCTTTGCTGGTTCTCTGTCTGACGCCACCTTACTCCACTTACTCTTTGCCCTTCTCTGCTCTACTCAACATCCCAGAAACCTGCCCTCTATTGACTTTTATGACATGGGCTTTCTAACTCTCTAACTTTTGACTAGGTCTAGACAAATGGAGGCACCAGCATGAGAAGAAAGCAGATGTGTTCCTCCGTGAGTACTCTATTGAGTAGCCCCACTTCCATGACCCCAGCTTGCTCAGGGCTTGGGTATCACTATTCCTCCCCTCTGCTTCTTGAGACCAATGGATGATGACACTTTTCCACTGTGCTTAGACTCTGAATGTTTCACCACCCCTTGCTGGTCCCGTTAACCCTGTACATACCTCTACATATAGTCCATAACACTTTTTAGCTAAAGCCTTTGACTGTCATCTGTTTCCTACTGGGACACTAACATACTGTCTTATTTTCTTATATAGATGTTTCCTTGAAGTTAGTTGTTTTCTCCCTAACTACAGGTTAGAAGAGTTGTCTTCAACTTTTCCCACTTCAAACAGAAAGAACAATGTGTTCGGGCCACATGCCTAGTGCTCCACTCAATCCTGTGTTTCCCCCAAAAGAAGGCACCTTTAAAGAAAGCATCTCTAAAACTTGATGTGCCTATTGCAATGAGTCTTTGTGCTTCCTTAGCTGAGCTGTTCTAGATCAATTGGATCAATCATTCTCCACTGTAATGTCAGCCTCAACAGAGTGCTTGAATCAACTGTGAAGTCTACCACAATGATTGGTTACTAATAATAACTATGCCTGCATATTATAGAGACTATGTCTATGTCTATGTAAAAAATTTAAGGCAGATTCAAGTGTTTGTCACAAAATGACATTATTGTCCTAGCTTACAGTCTAGTCTTCTCTTTAAAGTGAGAGGGAGAAACGGGTGGAATTACCAATGGAACATCAGGAATTCTATATGAAAAAGCTGAAAATCTAACTTCAATAATTGGACATGTTTATGAGACTGTCATATATTCACTTACTACATGTTTATTGAAGGTGGCCATGTCGCAGGCCTGTGTCAAGCAAGGATGCAGCAGTAAACAACACAGAAATGGTTTCTACCTTCAAGGATCAGGCAGTGTGACTTAAGTTCATAAATATAAGGAATGTCATGAAGAAAAAATTCAGATGCTATTTGAGCATATAACAGGAGTCTCAACTTACCCTGGGTAGTCAATGAAGGCTCTGTGAGGAAGCAAAGTTCACGCTGAGCCCAGTAAGACTAGCATTTGGCCACATGAGTGGAGAAGGTGGAGTGGGCGAAAGAAGGCTGGAACAGTATGTATCACCAAGAGATGGGAAAGAAGATCATGTGTTCAAGGAGCTGAAATAGGCCACTGTGGCTATAGTAGAATGAATACAAGATGAGGCTGGAGAAGTGGGCCAGATAATGCTGGACTTTGTAACCAAGTTAAGAACATGAATTTTCTCTTAAGGCCAATAGGAAGCTATTGAAGGGCTTTGAGAAGGAGAGAGTCATTACTAGATTCTGAAAAGATCTCTCTGGCTGCAATAGAAAGGTTAGATTAATGAAGGCAAGAATGGATGTGAGGAGACTGGTTTGGAAGCTGGTGTATTTAGTCCAAGCAAAAGATTATGTCAATTTGAATCAAGATGGAGAGAAGTATTTGGATTTAAAAGGTATTGGGAAAAAGAATCAGTAAAACTTTGAAACTGGGGGAATGTGGAGAATAAAGAAGAAGGTACAGTTTTGATAACTCCCACTTATCTGATTTGGGTAGCTGGATGATGAAGATGTTACTTCCTGAGATAAGGTGACACAGAATAAAGACAGAGCTAGAAGCATGATAATATGGTCTGGCTTTGTCCCCACCAAAATCTCATCTTGAATTTTAGTTCCCATAATCCCCACATATCATGGGAGGGACTTGGCGGGAAGTGATTGGATCATGGGGTGGTTTCCCCTGCTGTTCTCATGACAGTGAGTGAGTTCTCATGAGATCTGATGGTTTTAAAAGCATCTGGCATTCCCCCTGCTTGCTTCTCCGGCTGCTACCTTGTGAAGAAGGCATCTTGCTTCCTCTTCGCCTTCTGCCATGATTGTAAGTTTCCTGAGGCCTTCCCAACCACAAAGAACTGTGAGTCAATTAAACCTCTCTCCTTTATAAATTACCCAGTCTTGGGTATTTCTTCATATCAGCAAGAGAGTGGACTAATACAATAAATTGGTACTGAGGTAGTGGGGCATTGCTAGAAGATACCTGAGAATGTGGAAGAGACTTTGGAACTGGGTAATGGGCAGAGGTTGCAACAGTTTGGAGGACTCAGAAAAAGACAGGAAGATGTGGGAAAGCTTGGAACTTCCTAGAGACTTTGAAACTGCCTTTCCAAAATTATAACTGAGGAAATTATGACAGTGAAAGAAATCAGACCTAACTGACTCTATCTTGCTTCTAAACTATAAGCTGTCCTTGTTCATTCCTTGGCGTAGGCCGAACTAACTTTAGGAAGGAATTCAGTTTATGGTTTGACTCTGAAACAAAATTGATTAATAGCGCTTTCCCAAAAAGACCCCCATATTGCCTGGGGACCAGTCTGCCTTTGCAGGGCTACCAGTTAGCCACAAGATTAGAAATTACAGTTTAGGGATCATGCAACCTCTGGCTCCAAGAGTCTGAACCTCCCCCACTTGCTCCTGGGGATAACATCACTATTGTAAAACCTAAGATCAGTGCTTGAGATATTTTGCAGATGCTGCACTTGATGGATCAGTTGATGCCACCCAGACCAGTAACCTGGCTCAACCAGTTGTGCCATCCCAGCCAGGAACAGAAGACAGCAAGAAAATTTCACTTTGACCCCCTATGATTCCATCTCCAACCTGACCAATCAGCACTCCCCAGTTCCCAAGCCCCTACCCACCAAATTATCTTTAAAAACGTCCCCAAATGCTCAGGGAGACTGATTTGAGTAATAATAAAACTCTGGTCTCCCACACAGCCAGCTCTGTGTGAATTACTCTTTCTCCTTTGTAATTCCTGTCTTGATAAATCAGTTCTGTCTAGGTAGTGGACAAGGTGAACCCATTGGGCAGTTACAACTTGTTGAATGATTTTGACCAAAATGCTGATAGTGATATGGACAATGAAGTCCAGGCTGAGGTGTTCTCAGTTGGGGATGAGAAACTTGTTGGGAACTGGAATAAAGGTGCTCCTGCTATGCTTTATCAAAGAGACTGGCAACATTTTGCCCCTGCCCTAGAGATCTGTGAAACTTTGAACTTGAGAGAGATGGTTAGATCTCTAAGGTATCTGAGGGTAAGATCTCTTAGATACCCTAAGGTATTTGGTAGAATAAATTTCTAAGCAGCAAAGCATTCAGATGTGACTTGAGTGCTCTTAAAAACATTCAGTTTTATGCATTCACAAAGATATGGTTTGGAATTGGAACTTACGTTTAAAAGGGAAGCAGAACATAAATGTTTGGAGAATTTACAGCCCGATCATGCAATAGAAAAGTAAAACCCATTTTACGAGGAGAAATTCAACCTGGCTGCAGAAATGTGCATAAGTAACAAGGAACCAAATGTTAATCACCAAGACAATGAGCAAAATGTCTCCAGGGCATGTCAGAGACCTTTGCAGCAGCCCCTCCCATCACAGGCCCAGAGGACTAGGAGGGAAAAATGGTTTCCTGGACTGGAACTCCTGCTCTGTGGAGTCTCAAGACATGGTGTCCTGTATCCCAGCTGCTTCAGCTCCAGCTATGGCTAAATGGGGCCAAGGCACTGCTCAGGTCATTGCTTCAGAGCATGCAAGCCCCAAGGCTTCACAGCTTTCATCTGGTGTTGAGCCTGTTTATGCACAGAAGTCAAGAATTGAGCTTTTGGAACCTCTGCCTAGATTTTAGAGGATGTATGAAAACGCCTGAACATCCAGGTAGAAGTTTGTTGCAGGGGTGGAGCCATCATGGAGAACCTCTGCTAGGGCAGTGCAGAAGAGAAATGTGGGGATGGAACCCCCACACAGAGTCCCTACTAGGGCACTGCCTAGTAGAGCTGTGAGAAAAGGACCACCATTCTCCAGAATCCAGAATTGTAGATCCATTGACAGCTTCAGCATACACCTGGAAAAGCCACAGATACTCAAAGCAGTCTGTGAAAGCAGCCAGGAGGGGGGCTGTACCCTGCAAAGACATAGAGCCGGAGCAGACCAAGGCCATAGGAGTCGACCTCTTGCACCAGTATGACCTGTATGTGACATGGAGTCAAAGGAGATCATTTTGGAACTTTAAGGTTTAATGACTACCCTATTGCATTTTGGACTTGAATGGGGCCTGTAAGCCCCTTAGTTTTGGCCAACTTCTCCTGCTTGGAATGGGGGTATTTAACCAATTCCTGTAACCACATTGTATCTTGGAAGGAAATAATTTGTATTTGATTTTACCTGCTCATATGTGGAAGGGACTTGCCTTGTCTCAGATGAGACTTTAAACTTGGACTTTTGAGTTAATGCTGGAATGAGTTAAGACTTTGGGGAACTGTTGGGAAGGCATGATTGTGTTTTGAAATGTGAGGATATGAGATTTGGGAGGGGCTAGAGTAGAATGATATGGTTTGGCTGTGTCCCTACCCAAATCGCATCTTGAATTTTAGTTCCCATAATCCCCACATATCATGGGAGGTACCAAGTGGATAATGATTGGATCATGGGGTGGTTTCCCCTGCTGTTCTCACGACAGTGAGTGAGTTCTCATGAGATCTGACAGTTTTATAAGCATCTGGCATTTCCCCTGCTTGCACTTCTCCCTGCTGCTACCTTGTGAAGAAGGTACCTTGCTTCCCCTTTGCCTTCCATCATGATTGTAAGTTTCCTGAGGCCTTCCCAGCCATGTAGAACTGTGAGTCAATTAAGTCTCTTTCCTTTATAAATTACCTAGTCTCGAGTATTTCTTCATACCAGCGTAAGAATGGACATGGGATAACTGCCCATCAGGTTTAGAAGTAAAAAAAGTGGTTATGACCCACTGAGTTAAACTATGAGTTGAATCATATGAAATTGCCAATATGAGACCATTTTTATGTACAATAACAGACATTTAACTTGGCCCAACCTAATAGCAATAGCACTGGTACAAAAGCCTCTGCTCCAGAATTAACATACTGTTTAAAGAACCGGCATTCGTTATGGTGCTCTATCAGACTTTCCTCAAGACTAGGTCAGGAATCTCTATAGTCATAGTCAATAACAAACCACAGAGAGATGGTATAAGGGTCACACGTACACACATATACCAGGAAGCCAAATCAAGATATGAAGAGGCACAGACTTATCAAACCCAAGAGCAGAAAATTAAGCTGCATGCAGCTCTACTACGAGATCAAACAAAACCAATGTACCCCAGAGCTATTTTAGAACTATTGGAAAACACTTATCCAATTAACTTACAGCCTTCAGTGAAGTGAGAGTTTAGAAACTGGTTCACTTATTTACCATAATACCAGGAAAAGCAGGCAAGAAATGTACTGTGTCTGTTTCTAATTTTAAGTAAGAATCCAGGTTTCTCAGTCTGTACATTACTTAGAGAAACAGGTACATAGCATGGCATATGGAGGTTCCATCCTAGAGCTTGGATTATTGTCAATTGTCTCTACTATACATTGAAAGGTTGCAGCTCCTCTTTTATAAATGGAGTGCAAAAGGCTCCACAAAGGACAGTAAGGTGTATTAACCAGGGTCTAGCATTCCTCATTGCAGTTTTTGAGAGGAATATTCCACCTTCTCAGGCTGTGTCCTCTGCTACTGAATCCCTATTTATCTTGAAGCCAAATCACAACTGCAACATGAGGTGGCATCATTTGCCTACACAGTGTGAGGTTGTTTTCACTGCACACAGCTTTATCCTGAAGGTCGTTTCAAATTAGTGATTCATTTCACTTTGCTTCTGTCTGGTTTTAGTACATAAGTCATGATTAACAGGGAAATATGCTGCTGCTGAAAGGTAAAATTGCATATTTATAAGAGCCAAACCTAATACATTAGCTACTAGCTCAAGTTATTAGACTAGAGTTTTTCAAGGTATTGACATTAACAAATTGGTATCTCACACATAATATTTTCTATGTGAAGTCTCATTACCGGGTTTGTTTCAATGTAGCTGTTTTCTTCACTCCCTCTGACCCTAGGGGGGAATTTATACCCCATATTTAATTACCTTCTTCATTTACTGTTATTTCAGAACTGCTTAACAAATAGATTTTTTAAAGTAGAAAAGGAATATTTTTGAATCTACATAACATTTGTTAGTTTCTCTCAAGAAAATAATGCATATTTATATTTCATAATTTTAAAAGAGCTTTTAAATGTCTGCCAAAAGTAAAAGAAGTTATTTATAATCCACTTAATGGGTGATGTAAACAATTTTAAAGATGTATCTGAGACTAGTTGGTCACAGTGAGTTAGAGCAGTGATTCCCCACCTTTGAGGAGTTTCAGGACCCGATTGTTCTTGGTTTGGTTTTGTATTTTCTGCCACCTCCACCCTCTCAGAAATGGCATTTGCACATCTTCATTTTATAAGTAATCTAAGTCAGAAACTTAAAAAAAATCCTGAATTTCTTTTCCATCGTCCAACCCTCTTTCCAGATTCAATCAAGTCACCAAATTCTGCTCGTTCTCCCAATTAAATGTTTGTAGTCTCTCCACATTGCTCCATCCTCACAGTTACTACCTTGGTTTAAGTCTTATAATCTGTCACCTGAACAACTACCAGGGCTCCCCAACTCATTTCCCTGCTTTCAGTTATTTTTCCAGTTCAAGCAGTCCTACACAGTACGACAGCATGATCTTTCTAAAACACATATCTGTTTCTTTCTTTCCCATTAAAACCCTTCACTGACTCTCCCTTGCCCACAGAATAAAATTTAATGCCCTTGATGTGTTGTGTTAGACCCTCTATCTGGTGGTTCTTTTCCTCTCTCTCCAGTTTTATTTCCCCTCCCCCATCACATACCCCCTAGTTCAAGCACCAGCCATGACCAAGAATACGCACTATGCTAGTTCACACCTTTACACCATCAAACATTTTATTCTCTCCACGGAGAAATTTTTTCTGCCAAATTAAGTTTTTCCCCCTTCGGTGCCAGAACCAATCTGGGTAAGTACTGTATCTCTCTGCTTGCCTTTACTACACTGTACAATAATTTTGTTTCTGTAGCTTCCTTCCTTTGCAGAATGCAAGAAGGGTAAGCAAGTTTTCTTATTCATTTTACCTTTGCCGGTGTCTAGCCTGGTATCTGACCTAGGGTATGTGCTCAATGAATGGATGGAGGGGGTGCCAAATGGAATTTGCTCAATTAAAAAAAAATCAAATGAATGGACATGATTTTGCTGTAAGAATATTGAGAATTCCTTCAGACACATGAAGAAATTGTAAAATGTCCAATCTTCCATCGAACTGTTGTCACTGTAGACCTACCTCCCCCACTCACCATGGGTCAGCTTCTTTCTGCTCAAAATACAGAAAACCTACAATTTCTAACCACACAAATATTTCTGCAGATAATTGCTAGGCACAATGTGTTACCCAGAAAGCAAAAAATTTTTATAATACACCTAACACAGGGACAGTAGCAGCCTCTTCATACATGACATGACATTTATTGATCCAAACTTAGCATTTGAAAGGAGAAATGCCTACTCAGAATCAAGGAGTACAAGGAAAACTTTCTTTTATAGCAAAACCAACTTACTTTCTAAAAATCATTATTCTTTGACCCATTCCAAAACAAAGTTTCTCCATAATTGGTCAAGTCATAGACCTGACAATAATGCATCCACTCTTTAAGCCAGAAAATAGGAGAGTTTTGTCTCAAAACATAATAAATAAAAATCCCAGGGCCTGAGTAACGTTTTATTATTCACTCTTTTAAGATGTTCCACAAGACCAGCCAAAATGGGTTTTTCCATTGAGAGTCTTAAAAACAAACTTTAAACTTAGGAATTCTATGAATCCAGTTCCTTTACAGAGCAAAACCATTTTATTTGTTGACTTTCCTACAAGTGAAAGCACACAGTCTCTGTTTAGTTTAATTAAACAAGGATATAAATTGCCCTGAAGTGTTTGTTTTTCTTGTTCTTATAAATCAGACCACCAAGAAAGAATGCAAACGATATTGGCTGCTGTGTGCATTCACTCATTTAGCAAATACCTACTGAAAGTCTTGCTAGGCCCTGAGGCTACTGAGATGAATAATTCAGTTTTTTCCTTTAAGAGGTTCCCAGCTCAGTGGGGAATGTGACACCTAATCAGGTAATTGTAAAACCCTGTGGGAGATTAGTGATAGAGACATGCACTGGGTTTGGTATAAACCCAGAAGAGGAGGATCTAACCCACAGGTGGCTGAGCAGAAGGACAGACACTTATTTTGGACCTAAAGGACCAAGAATAGGCTTGTTAGAAGTAAATTTGTAGTGAAATGCAAAGAGTGGGAAGATGAGGGAGTTTGCAGCTACAAATCTCAGTTCGTTCAACGGAGGAGGATTCTTGCTCATTTTCTGGGAGAGGAATCAAAGACTGAGTAGAAGGAGCTCTTCTAAAAGTAGTAAAAGTGTGGAATTATTTTTGAGAGGAATAGGAAAGAGGTGAGTAAAGACAGGGAAATGATTGAAGGGTGATTCTGAGGGCTCAGTTAGGGAACTGAATATCTAGATAACCCGGTCTGCAGGGTTATAGGGAAGAAAAAGGCAAATGGCAGCACAGTTCCAGGTTGGCAATTTATAGACAATAATGCAGAACAATGCAAGAGGAAGTAAGAGGGCCAGCAAGAAATTTGTTCAGATGGCTAACCACAAGTTGAATAGAAAAGGAAAATTACTCAGAAGTCATGATAGCTAATGTGATCATATGTCCCTGTTTGTTCCTCTTGGTATAATTATTATAGCATCCACTTTCACTTGCAAAATAATCTCTTTTGGACAACAAATTATATGGTCCTCCTGATGGCTTGAGAAAAGTAATAAAGGAGTGAATCTCTGTGAGATCAAAGGGCTAGGATGTTGTAACCAGAATGGAATGAAGAAATTACAATTTAAGAAGGGAGGGGTCCTTGACAATGACAAGACAAAGGGTATGGTCCTGGGAGTGAGTGCCTAAAATGGCATGGAGATGACAGTTTTTGAAGTTAAGGTAGCCCAGGAACTATGGAGCTAACTGGTTGGATGAGTCATTTTCATGGCCATTGAAATGAGCATCTGGCACTTAGTAGATGTTCAGTAAATGCTGGATGATATTGCAGAGATGGAGTGGGAAGGGAGGATATGAATCAGCTCCCAGTGTTTCAGACAATAGGAGAGTTAAACCAGAGGAGGAGAGACAAAAGTGAAAAGGGGTTCAAGATGGCATAGGTGTATGCCAAGATGTAATATAAAAATGTACTTTTAAAAGAGGAAGAGTGATGATCAGACAGCAGTCAGAAGTAGTTTATTGGATGTGGGAAAATAAGAAGAACCTACAGTGAGAGCTGCAGAAAGTGTTGTCTTCAGGAGAGGGGAATGGTGAACACCACTGTGTGTGGGTTTTCATGCCATTCATCTACGGAAGGCAGCAAAGGTGCCATTAGGGGAGAGGGCATGGACTCTGTCTCAACTTAAGTAAACCCTTCTGAAGTCCAAAAAGGTCCAGAAACCAAATTCCTACCTTACCAGGTAGTTTGAGGGCACCAGGTAATGTCTCATTTTCCCTTTTTTTTTTTTTGTCTTGTGTAATACTAACCTATACCTTAACCATTTATGGCAGATGTTGCAATTTTTTGAATTGCAGACATGCTTGAAAAATCAGACCCTAGCAATGACCTTGAGCAGTAACATATAACTGCCACATGCTTAGCATTCCAATAATGGAACACTAGGCATAAATGGACAGAGATGATTCACTGTATAATAAAATAAAGATGATTCACTGCTTTAACTTTTCTGGTCTATTCTGGTCTAAATTGTTCATTATGTTACTTTATGCTATTAACAATTCCTCAAAAATCCACTTCCCATATATCTTTTCTAAAAATTTTAATTGGCACATAATAATTGTACATATGTATGGAGTACAGTGTGATATTTCAATACTCACATGCAATGTGTAGTGATCAAATTAGGGTTAACAGCATATTTATCACCTCTAATATTTATTATTTGTTTCGGGAACATTTGAAATCCTCTCTTCTAGCTGAAAATATACAGTATATTACTTCTAATTATAGTCATCCTATAGTGCTATAGAACACTAGCACTGATTCCTCTATCTAGCTGAAATTTCATATCTGTTAACCAACCTCTCCCTATTTCCCTACCTGCTTCCAGCCTCTAGTAACCATTATTCTACTCTCTACTTCTATGAGATCAACTTTTTTAGCTTCCACATACGAGTGAGAATATGTGATATTTGTCTTTCTATGCTTGCCTTATTTCACTTAACACAGTGTCCTACAGGCTCATCCATGTTGCCGACAGCATTTTTATATGACTTAATAGTATTCCATTGTGTATTTAAATCACATTTTCATTATCCTTTTATGTTGACGAACCCTTAGGTTAATTTCATATCTTGATTATTGTGAATAGTGCTAAGATAAATATGGGAGTGCAGAAATGTCTTTGACATACTGATTTCGTTGCCTGGATAAATACCCAGTAGTATTTATCATATGATATGATATACTAGATCATATGGTAGTTCTGTTTTCAGTTTTTTGAGGATCCTCATACTGTTTTCCATAACGGCTGCACTAATTCACATTCCTACCAACAGTGTATAAGACTTCTTTTCCCGACTGGGCGCGGTGGCTCTTGCCTGTAATCCCAGCACTTCGGGAGGCTGAGACAGGCAGATCACGAGGTCAGGAGATCGAGACCGTCCTGGCTAACACGGTGAAACTCCATCTCTACTAAAAATACAAAAAAAATTAGCCACGCGTGGTGGCAGGAACCTGTACTCCCAGCTACTCGGGAGGCTGAGGCAGGAGAATGGCGTGAATCCGGGAGGCAGAGCTTGCAGTGAGCCGAGATCACACCACTGTACTGCAGCCTGAGCAACAGAGCGACCCCATCTCAAAAAAAAAAAAAAAAAAAGTTCTTCACATCATTGACAGCATTATTTTTTGTTTTTTAATTTTAAAAACTTTATTTTTTTGTTTTTAATTTTTGTGGGGACATAGTAGGTGTATATATATTTATGGAGTATACGAGATATTTTGCTACAGGCATGCAATGTGTAATAATCATAACATGGAAAATTGGGTATCCATCCCCTCAAGCATTTATCCTTTGTTACAAACAATCCAACAATACTGTTTTGGTTATTTTAAAATGTACAATTAAATTGTTGTTGACTGTAGTCCTGCTGTTGTGCTATCAAATACTAGGTCTTATTCACTCTTGTAACTACTTTTCTGTAGTCATTAACCATCCTCCCCTTCCCCCAACACCTACCTCCCAACTACTCCTCCCAGCCTCTGGTAACCACCCTTTATGCTCTATCTCCAAGAATTCAATTGTTTTGATTGTTGGATTACACAAATAAGTGAGAACATGCTATGTTTGTCTTTCTGTGCCTGGCTTATTTCACTTAACATAATGACCTCCAGTTCCATCCATGTTGTTGCAAATAGCAGTCTCATTCATTTTTATAGCTCAATAGTACTCTATTGTGTATAAGTATCACATTTTCTTTATCCATTCATCTGTTGATGGACATGCAGGTTGCTTCCAAATCTTGACTATTGTGAATAGTGCTGCAACAAACATGGGAGTGCAGTTATCACTTCAATATACTGATTTCCTTTCTTTTGGGTATTTACTCAGCAGTGGGATTGCTGAATTGTATGGTAGCTCTAATTTTGGTTTTCTGAGGAACCTCCAAACTGTTTCTCCATAGTGGTTACACTAATTTATATTCTCACCAACAGTATATGAGGATTCCCTTTTATCCACATCCTTATCAGCATTTGTTACTGCCTGACTTTTGGATAATAGTCATTTTAACCGGGCTGAGATGACTTTTACTTTTGATTTGCATTCCTCTGATGATCAGTAATGTTGAGCACATTTTCATATGCCTGTTTGCCATTTGCATGCCTTGAGAAATATCTGTTCAAATCTTTTGCCCATTTTTAAATTGGATTATTAGATTTTTTCCTATAGAGTTGATTGAGCTCCTTATATATTCTGGTTATTAATCCCTAGACATGAGTCATTTGCAAATACTTTCTCCCATTTTGTGGGTTGTCTCTTCACTTTGTTGATTGTTTCCTTTGCTGTGCAGAAGTTTTTTTTTTTTTTTATGCTTTAAGTTCTAGGGTACATGTGCACAATGTGCAAGTTTGTTACATATGTATACACGTGCCATGTTGGTGTGCTGTACCCATTAACTCGTCATTTACATCAGGTATATCTCCTAATGCTATCCCTCCCCCATGTCCCCTCCCCACAATAGGCCCCGGTGTGTGATGTTCCCCTTCCTGTGTCCAAGTTGTTTGTTGTTCAATTCAAGTCCATTGTTCAATTCCCACCTATGAGTGAGAACATGCAGTGTTTGGTTTTCTGTTCTTGTGACAGCTTGCTGAGAATGATGGTTTCCAGCAGCATCCATGTCCCTACAAAGGACACAAACTCATCCTTTTTCATGGCTGCATAGTATTCCATGGTGTATATGTGCCACATTTTCTTAATCCGGTCTGTCACTGATGGACATTTGGGTTGATTCCAAGTCTTTGATATTGTGAATAGATAGAAATGATCCCTGAAAGTATAGTCTTGTGCAGAAGCTTTTTAATGTGATGTGATCCCATTTGTCCATTTTTGCTTTGGTTGACTGCTCTTGTGGGGTATTCCTCAGGAAACTTTTACCCAAGAAACTTTTGTCCTGAAGAACTTCCCTAAAATTTTCTGGTTTTTTTTTTTTTTTTTTTTTTGAGATGGAGCCTTGCTCTGTCCCCCAGGCTGGAGTGCAGTGGCACAATCTCAGCTCACTGCAAGCTCCTCCTCCCAGGTTCATGCCATTCTCTTGTCTCAGTCTCCCAAGTAGCTGGGACTACAGGTGCCCGCCACTATGCCCAGCTAATTTTTTGTATTTTTAGTAGAGAAGGGGTTTCACCATGTTAGCCAGGATGGTCTTGATCTCCTGACCTCCTGATCCGCCCATCTCGGCCTCCCAAAGTGCTGGGATTACAGGTGTGAGCCACCGCACCCAGCCCCCTAAAATTTTCTTGTAGTCATTTCATAGTTTAAGGACTTAGATTTAAGTCTTTAATCCATTTTGACAAGATTTTTGTATAAGGCAAGAGATAGGGGCCAAGTTTCATTCTTAGGCATGTGGATATCTAGTTTTCTCAGCAGTATTGATTGAAAATACTGTCTTTCCCCAGTGTATGTTCTTAGCACTTTTGTCAAAAATGAGTTTACTGTAGATGTGTGACTCTGTTTCTGGGTTCTCTATTCTGCTTCATTGGTTTATGTGTCTATTTTTATGCTGGTACCATGCTGTTTTGGTTACTATATCTCTGTAGTGTAATTTGAAGTCAGGTAATGGGATTCCTCCAGTTTTGTTATCTTTGGCTATTATGGGTCCTTTGTGATTCCATATGAATTTTAGGATTGTTTTTCCATTTCTGTGAAGACTGTCCTTGGTATTTGGATAGCAATTGCATTGAATCTGTAGATTGCTTTGGGTAGTATGGACATTTTAACAATATTGATTCTTTCAATCCATGAACATGGAATATCTCTCCATTTTTTGGTGTCCTCTTCAATTTCTTTGACCAGTGTTTTATAGTTCTCATTTTAGAGAACTTTCACTTTTTTGGTTAATTTTTAGGTATTTAATTTTATTTGTGGCTATTCTTCCTGTGATTTTTTTTTTTTCAGATTGTTCACTGCTGGCATAAAGAAATGCTACTAATTTTTGTATGTTGACTTTTTATCACGCAACTTTACTAAATTTATTGATCAGTTCTAATCTTTTTTTGGTGGAATCTTTATGCTTTTCCAAATATAAGATGTTATCATCTGCAAACAATGATAATTTGACTCCTTTCTTTCCAATTTGGACATCCTTTCTTTCTCTTGTCTAATTGCTCTAGCTAGAAATTCCAATACTATGTTGAATAACAGTGGTGACAGTAGGCATCCTTGTTGTGCTCCAGATCTATGAGGAAAGGCTTTCAGTTTTTCCACATTCTGTACAATAAGAGCTGTGAGCCTGTTATATATGGTTTTTATTATGTGGTGGTATGTTCCTTCTATACCCAGTTTTTTGAGGGTTTTTATTATGAATATTGTTAAACTTTTTCAAATGCTTTATCAGCAACAGTTGAAATGATCATATGGTTTTTATCCTTCATTCTGTTGATATGGTATATCACATTGATTGAGTTGCATATCAAATCAATGATACACAAATATTGTTGAACCTTCCTCGCATCCCTGGGATAAATCCCACTTGATCATGATGAATAATTTTTATAATGTGTTGTTGAATTTGGTTTGCTAGTTTGAGAATTTTTGCATCACTATTCATAATATAGGTTGGCCTGCAGTTTTCTTTTTTTAATGTGTCTTTGTCTGGTTTTGGTATCAGGATACTACTCACCTCATAGAGTGAGTTTGGAGTATTCCTTCCTTTTGTATTTTTCAGAACAGTTTGAGTAGGATTAATGTTAGTTCTTTCTTAAATATTTGGTAGAATTCAGTAGTAGAGCCATTCGGTTCCAGGCTTTTCTTTACTGGGAGACGTTTTATTATGGCATTGATCTCATTACTTGTTATTGGTCTGTTCAGGTTTTGGATTTCTTCTTGGGTCAATTTTGGTAGGTTGTATGTATCTAGGAATTTGTCCATTTCTTCTAGACTGTGATGGCTAATACTGAGTGTCAGCTTGACTGGATTGAAGGATGCAAAGTACTGATCTTGGGTGTATCTGTGAGGCTGTTGCCAAAGGAGATCAGCATTTGAGTCAGTGGGCTGGGAAAGACAGATCCATCATTAATCTGGATGGGCACCATCTAATTAGCTGCCAGCATGGCTAGAATATAAAGCTGGGAGAAAAGTGTGAAAAGGCTAGACTGGCCTAGCCTCCCAGCCTACATCTTTCTCCCATGCTGGATGCTTCCTGTCCTCAAACATCGCACTTCAAGTTCTTCAGTTTTGGGACTTGGACTGCCTCTTCTTTCTCCTCAACTTGTAGACAGCCTATTGTGGGACCCTGTGATACATACATATATATGTGACACACATATATATATATGTATCTCCTATTTGTTCTGACCCTCTAGAGAACCATGAGTAATACAGATTTTGGTACCAGGAGTGGCTCCAGAGGAACAGAATATTAAGGATGGAGTTCTTTCACTGGTTTTGGGTTTTCTGGCATTGGTTGCTTAATATGATTAGAACCAAAATGCTAAGGTCTATACTTCTAATAATATGGAGAACACTGATACTGCTTGGCATGAACTGTTTACAGAGTTATGCAAAATAAATGCTTTTGGCACTCCTGATTTATCGCTAATGAGAGGCAAGGAGTTTAGTGACTCTATACATAATACCTTTGACCATATGTGGAGAACCAAGGAACATAATGAAGCTGGTTGGTTGCTCCTAAGTTCAGTGAACAAAGTGATGGAAGAAAATGAACTCATGGATTTTAACTCCCAGATGCAGAATCAGATACTGAGCCTCAAATCTGCTAAGATCACCTGAATGAGAGTCTTATCTCCTATAGAGAAAGAGCTGAAATTGTGGAAAAACACACACAAGCTCTTCTCATGTGAGTGATAAACCTGCCATGAAAAGTGCATGCACAACATCACAAGGTGTCTACTGTTAAAGTGAGGAAAATTGGAAAAGAATGGATTAAAAGATTGGAAAAGAATGGGACTCTGAAACTTGGAATGGGGACATGTGGGAGGACCCTGATGAAGCAGGGGACACTGAGTTTGTAAACTCTGATGAACCTTTTTTGCCAGAAGAAACAGCTTCCCCATCCCCAGTAGTGGCAACATCCCCTCCCCGACCCATGCTGCCATCAACCTTTCTGCCTTTGTCTGAGGAGATAAACCCTGTGCCTCCTAAGGCAACAGTGATGGCCTCCCCTGAGGCAGTTGCCAGGCAAGATAATGTTGATTCTCATCAGGAGCCATCCCCAACACTCCTGTTTGCTTCTAGATTTATAACTAAAGTCCCTGTGGGCCTCCAGAGGTGAGGTTGAGAGTGTGACCCATGAGGAGGTACATTACACTCAAAAAGAACTGCTTGAGTTTTCTAATTTATATATGTGGAAAGCTGGAGAGCAGGGATGGGAATAGATATTAAGGATGGTGGAAGGAACACAGAGTTGGATCAGGCTGAATTTATTGATTTGGTCCCAGTAAGTAGGGACTCTGCATTTAATGTTGCAGTTCAGAGAGTTAAAAAACGGTTCTAATCATTTATTTGGTTATCTGAAATATGGATTAAGAGATGGCCCACTGTGAGTGAGCTGGTAATGACTTATCTTCCTTAGTTTAATGTAGAGGAAAAGGATCAAAAGGCTTAGGGAGATTACGATGGTGGAGTGGATTAGTCACTTTAGACCTACTCATCCCAGCTGGGAGGGTCCAGAAGATATACCCTTGACCAATGCCTTGTGAAATAGATTTGTGAGGGCAGCACCCACATCTTTGAAGAGCCTTGTAATTGCTCTTCTCCGTATGTTAGATCTAATGGTGGGAACTGCAGTCACTCAACTACAAAATTCAACTACAATGGGAGTAATTGGATCCCAAGGTGCCAGGGGCCAAGTGGTGGTGCTCAACCATCAAAGGCAAGGTGGGCATAGCTACCATAATGGACAGCAGAGGCAAAGCAGCAATCAGAATAGTCTGACTTCTGTAGAGCTCTGGCATTGCCTAATTAATCACTGTGTTCCTAGAAGTGAAATTGATAGGAAGCCTACTGCATTCCTCCTTAATTTGTATAAGCAGAAAACTTCTAGGTTGAATGGACAAAAGACAAATTTGAATTATGAAAATAGAGAATCATGAACTCTCAATCAATTTCCAGACTTGAGCCAGTTTACAGACCCAGAACACCTTGAATGAAGGGGAAGGCTGGGTTCCCTTGAGGAAGGACCCCACTATACTTCTGACAATTTATGCTGTTCATCTTTCTCCTGTCCTTCCCCAAGGAGACCTCCAATCTTTTACCAGGGTAACTGTGCAATGGGTAAAAGGAAAATGCAGACATTTTGGGGACTACTGGACACTGGCTCTGAGCTGACATTGATTCCAGGGGACCCAAAACATAACTGTGGTCCTCCAGTTAAAGTAGGGGCTTATGGAGGTCAGGTAATTAATGGAGTTTTAGCTCAGGTTTGAATTACAATGGGTCCAGTGGGTCCCTGGACTCATCCTGTGGTTATTTCTCTAGTGCCAGAATGCACAATTGGCATAGACATACTTAGCAGCTACCAGAACCCCCACATTGGCTCCCTGACTGGTAGGGTAAGGGCTATTATGGTGGGAAAGGCCAAATACAAACACTTAGAGCTGCCTCTACCTAGAAAAATAGTAAATCGAAAACAATATTGTATCCCTGGAGGGATAGTGGAGATTAGTGCCACCATCAAGGACTTGAAAGATGCAAGGGTGGTGATTTTCACCACATCTCTGTTCATCTCTCCCATTTGGCCTGTGCAGAAGACAGATGGATCTTGGAGAATGACAGTGGGTTATCTTAGGCTTAACCAAGTAGTGACTCCAATTGCAGCTGGTGTACCAGATGTGGTTTCATTGCTTGAGCAAATTAACACATCACCTGGTACCTGGTATGTAGCCATTGACTTGGCAAATGCCTTTTTCTCCATTCCTGTCCATAAGGCCCACCAGAAGCAATTTGCCTTTGGCTGGCAAGACCAGCAATATACCTTTACTATCTTACTTCAGGGGTGTATCAACTCTCCATCTTTCTGTCATAATCTTATTCAGTGAGACCTTGATTCCTTTTTGCTTCCGCAAGATATCACACTGGTCCATTACATTGATGACATTATGCTGATTGAATCCAGTGAGCAAGAAGTAGCAAACACACTGAACTTACTTGTGAGACATTTGCATGCCAGAGGATGGGAAATAAAACCAACTAAACTTCAGGGATCTTCTACCTCAATAAAATTTCTAGGGGTCAAGTGGTGTGGGGCCTGTTTAGATGTTCCTTCTAAGGTGAAGGATAAGTTGTTGCATTTGGCCCCTTCTAAAACCAAAAAAGAGGCACAATGCTTAGTGGGCCTATTTGGATTTTGGAGTGTGGGGAAGGTGTAGTGCTGGTGATTCAAGACTGTCTCTTTTGCTCTCCTCAATGCCTCTTTTGGCAATATGAAGTAAAAACAGGTACTGTTATTTCTAATCTGATTTTTGTCTTTTGTGAAAGTGCTTTTTCTGTGTGCAGACAGTTGTTAAAATGTGGTATTCCAGCAGGGAACAGGAAGTATGTAGGCTTCTATTCCACCATCTTTCTCCACCTTCTCATTTTTTGTCTTTTTGATAACCATTCTAACTGGGGTGAGATGGTACCTCATTGTGGTTTTGATCTGTACTTCCCTGACGATCAGCGATGCTGAACTTTTTTTTCACATACTTCCTGGCCATTTGTAGATCTTCTTTTGAAAAATATTGATGTAGATGTTTATCTCACTGGCTGTCTACTACGATGTCATGATTTTTCTTTGGGTCAATCCTAGTCTAAATATCAAACAAGATAATAGAAAGATTGTAACTGAGGTCACCAATTGTGTAGAAATAAGAAAGGTGACTTTTATTTTGGCTTGTTCTTATGAGGAACTCTTGTGTGAATAATCTAAACTTAATAAAAATATCACTGTCTGAGCTAGGGGCATCCTTGAAAAATGGTAGCAATACAGTGTGCATTATTTTATTTCTCCCTGTTTCATTATTTAGATTCACATGCTTCTGCAGCAACAAATACCTATATTTATCTCATAAGTCTGTCAAGGAAGCACTGGAGCTGCAAGTATGGGTTCAGTCAACAGATACAAATAAGGGACCAGTTTCCTTTTAAAAGGATTTTAAATTTCAGATCAAAATGTCTATTACATGGTGAAAGATACATGCCTTCTCAGAATGTTCCCTGTGTTAGGGGCAGTGGTGGCAGTTACAGGTGGAGTTGCCAAGGGAGAATATTATATTTAAGTTAAAGTAACAGTGGAAAATACCTCTTAGGAAGGAGACATTTTCTCTCTTAGATTCCTAAAAAAGAAGACTTTGAAAAAACAAATGGGATCATTTGATTAAAACCTCATCTTATTGAGGAAAGGATGACAACTCAGAGTTTTTGATTTATTCAAAAACCCACAGCAGAGCCCCGATGAGACCCTGAAAACAAGACACACTAAAGGTGGGTTCAGTGTCTCTACTTCCCCAGAATCATCTTTAATAAGTGGGTACCAAGTTGTGTCTTCATGTTTGAAAATAACAGGCAGCAGGGCTTTACACTAAAGACTACATGATTATGACAAAAACCTGCCATTATTGATCCCCCAACATTATTTTCTAAAATTCTGATGGCTTTTGTGGAATCACCTCTCCCCTACTGAGAGGGTTCTTTATGGGATGGTCATCCAGACACCTGCCCTTTCCACTGTGGAAGCTAAAGCAGACTGGAGTTTCTTTTGCCAGAGCCTTTTTCTTTCATTCTACAGTATCCAGTGGCAGACATATGGTTGTTTTCACTGGTTCAAGCAGCAGATTCAGGCAAGACTGTCAGGTGGTCGGTTCCTACTCCTGAGACTTTGTACCTGTATCTCCTAAGTCTTTTTGGAGCACTGCCTTTAATCTGAGAATCTTCCTACATCTTTGCAATAAATCTCATTTATTTTAAAGTCAGAATTGATTTCTGCTTCTTACAACCTGAAACCTCTTGGAGGAAAAGAATGCAGAAAGAAGTATGAGGGACAGTGAGATTATAACTTATTCTGAAACTAGATACATTAAAAGTAGTCCTTTAATTTAACATCTCTGCTTGTGGCAAATGCATATAAAAGCTACAAGTCTGCAGATATTTGGGTACAAGCAAGTGATGAAGTTTTGATGTTATGCCAGTACTATCATGGGGGTTAATATCATTGAACCAAGAGCTTTTTAGAATAAAGCTTCAATTCCAAGATAAAATTTAAGATGAGTTAGAAAGAAGCAATACACATAGTCTGGCTAAGCCAGTGTTGGGTCAAAATTTAAGAGGGAACAGTAAGATCAACGTGAAAAGTCTCATATTTACATTTTACAGTTTTGTCTATATTTACTTTAATTCAGTGTTAGGTAGTTTGATAATATTAAATTTTTCTGTTTTGAGTTTTATTTTTTGAAAAATAACAGAGTGAACAAAATGGTAAAATGGGGAAGAAAAATCTATCTCAGACTATACTTAGTCTGTACTATGCCCATGACTGAAGTATGATCGTCTTTTCTAATTACAGGTTTTATTTCTTTGAATAAATCCTTTGAAAGACTGAACTTACAAACTAAAGTATAAAAACAAGCATAGTAAAGTTATAATTTGTATGCAAACTAGAAAAAAAAATGCATCTTATATGATAGGAAAAGCTTTTTAGTTCCAAAATGCTGTAGGAGTGAAAGTTTGGTTGATGGTAATTAAGACAAGCTAAATGTTCAATCACATTGCTCTATGTGTCAATTTATCATCATAAGATTTATAAATCAATATGTTGAGCCAACAACTCTTTGAAACCAGAAGTTGAGCCCTTCAATTGTAGTAACTGGGCAGATGGCACTACAAATAGAGTTAAAGAGCTTTAGTTGAAGCAACAGGCAGGACCTGCTGTGAGAGATTCTACAAGGAGGGATGAGGAACTCAGACAGAGCTAAACTGAGTTATGGGAATGCAATAAGAAATCTTCTTATTATAGTTGGAAGGAAGATCTATCCACAAAAAGAGTCATCCAGAATATCATACATCAAACTGTTCATACAAGCAGATAGAAGCCGACATGAATTTCTAACACTTTGAAACCATTTTCAAAGACTGCATACAAAATAAAAGACTTGACTTAAAAATTCACACTGCCTTTTGAAAACAAACCATCTGTTGTTTATGTAAAAAGTGCTAAAGTTTTTGAAGAAAAGGATATGAATTGAGCTTCAGAATTAAAGGTGACAGGAAGGGCAGTGATTCATGTATAAATGTGTAAATATGAAAAAAAACACCAGCCTCCAGATTCCTAGAACATAGATAATTTATCACCAGAAATTGCTAACATGAGGAGCTGTGCTGCTTTGCCTTTGCTACTGTTTAGCTTGGGCACTGGTCCAACTCTCATATTATAGGTTTGTGTAGGCAATGTCAGAAACACTAGCTCTTCAGCCTACTGATTTGGAAAGTATGTACTTTGAAAATGCAAGTTTCATATTCAGAAGTCAGGACAGAAATTCGACTATGGATTTTTTTTTCTTTTGTCTCTTGCTGCCTTGTCTAAGAATGGATTTTTAAAGATGCATGTCTGCTACAAGGAGAGTCAATTTCCTTAAAAAAAAATAATAGTCCCAGCAAACCAGAAACTGGTCACACTCCTAAAATCAGCTTATATACACAAACTTAAGTAGAAAGATATTTAATCAACCAATAAATTTAGATATATCCAGAAAAAAACCTTCTTTTTCAACCTAGAAGACACAGAGGAAACAAGAGTTATTGTAAAATGTGTAAGTTAATTGGAAAATAAAGGCACCTTACAATTTCGAGAGTGACATGTATGGAAAAGTACTGGTACTTTTTCCACTGATGTATGGACAGCATTAAGAAAAATATTTTATGTTAAAATGCAAAAGCTGAATTTCAAACATTTTAATCTTTTTATTATGGAAAATTTCAAACATACACAAAAGTACAGAGTACAGTGCTTCCAAGTGCCCTTCAACCAGGTTTAGTGATTATCAGTTCATGGCCTAGGCATGTTATAGCCTAGGAATGTGGACAGCAAGCTCAATGTGTTATAAAGAATAATACTTGCCATTTAGTTTCCAAAAGAATGGTTTAGCTTTACTGTATTCCATGGCTACCATCTGTATTTTATTTTTAAATCTAGCTATTTGTAAAATATGAACGTTTTTGCTATTTTTAGAATGAAAAAGCAGAGACCTTAGTACTTACCATCTATTCAATCACGTCCTCACTCAATTCAAACCCCTTACCCATGATCCCCATATAGTGTAAGGAAAGTCTTTCTGGAAGTAAGAATCACTAAAACTGGGGGGAAAGCTGTCTTGTGAAGCAGCAGTTGCCCCATCCCTGGGAACACTGAGATACAGGCTGGAATTAAGCAAACATTTCGCATCATGGTACAGTGGAAAAAGTGTCTGTTTGGAAGACAAACAGTCCCAGGTTTGAATCTTGGCTTTCCTACTTGGTAGTTGTGCATTCTTTCTGAGCCTCAACCCTCTTTATGATAGGGTTACTCTTAGGATCCAATAAGTAACATAAAATGTCTAGCAATAGGAGATACTTTATAGATATCTTTCTCTAATCTCCCTTTCCTCCCAAAATAAGTTGCACAAAATGACAGAGAAAGCACACAAAGATATCAAAGCATTTTACTAAATAAAGTCACAGACACATATAATTTTCAGTCTCTCATTGTGGAGTAACATATTAAATTGGCAGAGTTTTTCCCATGGCTAGACTTTTCTCCATGCAATCCGCATGTAAAAAGGATTGGAGACTATTGTGCATTCTTATCACTATATTAAGCTGGAACAACACAGGGGAACTCACTCCAGGGATTTATAGCAATATATACTGAATCAATGTTTTTCTTTTAGTCACAGTCTATGTCATAGAGAAAATACCACATTTGTAAAAAGAAAAGACTTTTGATAGAAAGGAAGAATACTCTATTAAAAGTAAATGAAAAAAAATCCTAAAGCAGATAATATTCTTGATTACTCTTTCTCTCACTAGCTTAATACCCAGGTCCAGTGTCATATTTCAAGTTAGTGACTTCCAGGTGACTTCACTGCCTATGAAACCTCAGTATAAAATAAGTCCCCATGTAGCCTTATGCCTGTGATCAGCACTTCTCTAGGGGAATGGCTGGTTCTCTCTGACTTCCAATACACACCCTCAATTTGGAAAATTTTTAACAGCTACATGAAGCATCCTAATTATTCTATATGGAACCAGAGCTGTTATTTTTTTCAGACTCCTTCCTAGCAATTCCTGCCACATGACAAGTACTGACATCTGTGACATACATAATACAACAGGATGAGGCATTTGAGAGTCTCTCTGAATTTTCCCACCTATGATACATAGGGCATTGGTGACTTAGTTGCAGATTTTGTTTTCTTCTTGAATATTGTGTTTCGCTGTTCCTTTTTCCACAGATGTCCTACAGCGTCAAAGTAAAGCTAATCCTATTTTAAAAGCCTAAATATTAAAGTTATTTCTTGAGGGCATTTCAGTTAGCCTATGCTGCATAACAAATCAGCCCTAATTTGTTGGCTTTAAACAATGCTTTGTGATATCTCATAATTCTGCAGGTTGGTGGAGCTGTTCCTCTGCTGGTTTTATTTGAGCTCACTCACACAGCTGCATTCAGCTAGACAGTTGGCAGGGGCAGAAGGTTCCAGATGGTCTTCCTGATGTCTAGCAGTTGATGCCAGCCATCGGCTGGGGTGCCTCAGTTCTCCTCTACTTAGCCACTTAGCCTCCAGCATGCTAGACTAGCTTTCCCACATGACTGCCTCAGGGCAGTGCCCGTGTCTGAAGTAGTCTAAAGTAAAAAGTACAATGTCCTTCAAGGTCTCACCCTGGAAGATGCATAATGTTATTGCCACTGCTTTCTATTGCTCAAAACAAGTTGAAACTCCATCATCGCCACCCCCTTTTGTTTTATTTAAAGACAGGGCTTCACTCTATCACTCAGGCTGGAGTGCAGTAATGCAATCATAGCTCACTGCAGCCTCAAACTCCTGGGCTCAAGCAATTCTCCATCTCGGCCTCCGGAGTAGCTGAGACTACAAGTGTGTCCTGCCACCCCTGGCTAATTTATTTTTATTTTTAGAGATGGGGGTCTCACTATATTGCCCAGGTCAGTCTTCTCCTGGCCTCAAGGGATACTACTATCTCAGTCTCTAGAGTAGCTGGGGTTACAGGCACAAATCACTGTTCCTGGCTAGACTCCACCTCTTAATGGGAGAAGTGGCAGTCACAATACAAAAAGGCTTAGGGAGATAATGTTATAGTCATCTCTGAAAACAATTTACCACAGAAGGTTTTAAATAATGGTGTTGAATAAAGTGTCTTGCCCTCTCAGAACTAAACTTGTCGAGTCTAAAGCCCACATGCAGCACAATGCCTCTGGCTGTGGTCTTCTAAGAGTCGGAATCTAAGCCTTTTCTTAGAATTGCAACATGTTTCTCAGTGTTCTGGCTGCATTAAAAATCCCTCTACCCCAATAGAAGTTTAAGGAAGAAAGAAAAGGGTTTCCCCCTCCCTGCCACACTGTACATTTTTTTCCCCAAGTGGGAAGAATAATGCAAAAAACAATTTCAGTAACTTACAATACCAGCTGTGATGTGTATTTACTGCATTGGAGGGCCTGTGTGGTAAAATCTTCAAGGTCCACCTGTGGAAAACTTAATTGGGTTAGCACAGTGGTCACTAGCGGTCACAGTGGTCATTAGTGCACACGCATGATGTTGCAGTGAGCACAGAGCTGTCTCTCCACATATTCAATAGGCCCAGACAAGGGCCAGGAGGCAGCTGATCAGCAACAAGTGGATGGATCATGCCTGGGCTGGCACTCAGAAAGCTGGAGCTCTGAACTCTACTACTACCACAAGTTATTATCTGACCATGAACCTGACCCTTGTGTCTCTCTCTGTATGGCAATATTGCAATTGCCCACAGGAAATGCAGAAAGCATTTTAGATGTCTCCAATAATGATTTTTCCAAAGCTTTGGCTACTGCTAACCAGTGAGGCATTTTAAGAGATTATAGTGCAAATGAGAACTTACCCTAAGTTTAAAAACATTTCATTTGGAAAAATATAATAAAGTTATATAGAGTTTTGGGAGCTGCAATTTGGTTCCATAGCATCATACTAAATAATGAGAAACACTGTACAGTTTTTTTTTCTATAAATCAATGATTAATATCTTCCTTCTTAAAGGATTTTATGCAAGGTATCTCAAGGAGTCAGATGCTTACTTCGTGTTTTTGCTAGATTAGCATTTTTCTCTAATAACAGATACAGGAAAATGACATTTTTTTCTATCTTTATATGTGTATGTGTGTATGTGTGTGTGTGTGTGTTGGGAGAGAGAGAGAGAATGAAAGGGAGAAAGGAGATCTTATGGGCAAGGTACCCCTAAAGTAATAATTCCACTTAATATCCAAAGCAATGTGTGCTTCTATGGATTAGTTGTCGATCTTTCAAATTGGTTCCAGTCAGTGATTAGGAATACCTGGGCTGATATATCACGCCTATAGATCTCTTGTCCTCCAGTCTACTCCCTATTCCTCACCTGCCCAGATTTCTCAGTTTATTTTCTGCCTCCTTTTCTGGGGTGAACAGATGACACATATTTATTAAGTTGAAAGTATATAAGCTTGCCATCATCTTTTGACTCTTAACTTTGAATTGTGGCATTTGAAGAGTGTACAGTGTCCAGAACAGTGAACATATAACTGGAAAAGGAGTTAATAGCAAGGTTGTAGCAATGGTAAAACAGCCCAGTTAGCTGTCAGAGGTTAAATGTATAAGCTGTGGATATAAGTACTCACCAAAGCCTCCAGTTTTAGAATACTTAGGTCCACACCTCAGATTCTGACATATTATCCTCTCTCTAAATTCGCCTGTAGTTTTATAGTGCACATTTTCTTACTGTAAGCCGTGCTACATTGGGCTTTCTCAAAGAGTGATGAAATGCTAACAGCTCCAGCAGAATGTGGCAGAACAAATGGAACAAAACCACAGATGAGCAGAAGCTTGGCACTCACCGCCTCCAAGGGCAGAGCAGTTGAATTAATCCTTTCCAAATGCAACTAATTGGATCTTCAACTCCAAAGTAAATAGAGATAAGGTTTATTAGATTACAATATGTATAAGCAGGGAAGATTCAGCAAGTACCAGGGGTAGGCAGAAAAAAAGCAATTCTATTAGGGCAAAGATTTAAACATGCTGAAACTTTGAGCAAGAAAAAATGTATAACTAATTTTGACATAAAAAATGTTTGAGAGGTGTATTAATTATGTCTGCAAATGAAGGGTCAGTAATCTAGGAAGTAAAATGCCCACTCCAGAAATGCTGATACATCTCTGTCTCAGAGATCATTAGGATTCATTTGACTCCAATGGGGGAACCATCTCACCTGTACCCATCTGTTGATTTCACAAACTTTTGTTGAGTGTCTATTTATATGGCTCACATACATCTCAGCGTCACAGGGAGTATAAATCTAGACAGAAAGCAAAATGGCCTCTGTCTTAGGAAGAGAAATTGCCAATATTATGACTGCTAAGACACCTTTTCTTCTAAGCAGGTGTACCTGACTTCTCTATTCTCATGAACTTCCCAGGCCCTGACCACCTGGACCTGTGTCTCCCATCTGCTTCTTCTTCCATTTGATTCTACTTCCCTGCTGCACATGGGTTCTTGCTGACCTCAGGGTCTGACTCTGGCTGCCAGCTGGTTCCTGCCACATACTGTTCTGGCTTCCCCATGATAGCCCATGTTCTGGTATAGATTATATAATACATGCAAAGATGTTTAAGGGAAAAAAATGAGCAAGCAGATTTAACAAACCTATTTTTCAGCCAAATTAACTTTGTTTTATTTCTCAAAATCATGGGAAGTCTGCCTACTTTCACTAGATGTACCATTCTAAATTTATTAGTACCCATAGAAAGCCTTTATTTCATATTTGAATTTTCATATATATATAGGATATATAAAGACTTTATATATATATGAAATTTAAGCATGTGTGTGCGTGTGTGTGTGTGTGTATATATATATATCTCCATCCTACCATCAAAAAATGTGATTCAGGAGAAATCTAGGAGTTGTTCTGGACAGCTATCCTCCACAGGATACAAGGAAACAATTTTCACTCTCTTTGCAACTTATAAAAGCAATACAAAGTTTCTTTTTTACCCATTTGCTAATGATGACCAGACTTTATGTGTGTGACATCATAACTCTTTATCCAAAGACCCCCATGGGAACATTCATGGCTTATGTATGCTGCCAAGAGGTGTAACTTTTGGTGTCCAAAAACAGGGCTCAGAACAGTCTTGGGACAGAGAGTCCTGAGGGTACCTCCGGGTGGTAAACGGAATCATTTCGATTTCTCTAGGTGTCATAAAATCTCCATGAAACACTTCACCACAATCCACCAGAAGGTCCCACATTTGAGATGCCTCACTCCAGGACTCTTAGGGAATCAGGGAGTAGAAGGAACAACAGCACATCAATGTTTAGCATTTGTGAATTACTTTTCTCTCCTTTCTTGACTGCCGGAAGGTTTCTTTGGGTGATAAGAGTGAAAGAACATAGACCTGGTTTGGGGAATTACTTCTTCTTAACCACAGACTTCCTAGGTGTAACTGTTAAGTGCCATTTCCATAAGCAACAAGAATAGGTAATATCAAATGCGTGGTTTGTCTTCCTCTTCTTCTTCCTCCTCTTCTTCCTCTTTCTCTTCTTTTAATGCTGGTAAGCAAAAAGCCAGAATCCAAGGATCCTCCCTTCCTGAATCAAACTGCCCTTTGTGGATTGTGTTGCAGAATGGGCCTGGCATCCTTCTTGAGGAGTGAGATTTAGGAGGAGACAGTGTGGGCTCTCAGTCCAGGCCTGGACTTGAAACCTGCCCATGCCATTTATTACATTCCTTATCTCACTGAGTTTCATCTATAAGTCACAAGTAATAATTCCTACCTGACAAGTTCAGGGTGAGGAGAAAATAGAATTGATGGTGGGGCACCTAGCGTAGAGCCAACTCTCAGCAAACAGTGGCTATTGGTTTGTTGTTGTTTTGAGAGTGTCTTGCTCTGCTGCCCAGGCTGGAGTGCAGTGGTGTGGTCTTGGCTCACCGAAACCTCTGCTTCCGGGGCTCAAGCATTTCTCCTACCTCAGCCTCCTGAGTAGCTGGGTTTACAGGCATGGACCACCACACCTGGCTAATTTTTGTATTTTTAGTACAGATGGGGTTTCATCATGTTGGCCAGGCTGGTCTCTAACTTCTGGCCTCAAGTGATCCACCCACCTTGGCCTCACAAAGTGCTGAGATTACAGGCATATTGTCATTTTTAATTTAAAATGCAAGACAATAATAACCTGGCTCTTGGGAGACTAGTGTATCTAATTGGAAGAATGATATAAAAAACCACAGAACTCTATTTTTTAAGTGATTAAAACCCAAATCTATGATCATTTGTCATATACTTCATTTTCCAAGTACCCACTGACATAATTTGGGCTATTTTATTTTAGACTGTGGCTAAGTTACTTAATTGTATTTCTATTTTTCCAATACCATGCATATTTTGTCTCCAAATAGGCTGGAATGCTTAAGCTACTTAAACTTTACCCACAGAAAATTCTCAATGAATGCTTCTTAGAAAAATAACAGAATTTACAGAGGCTGGGAAGGGTATGGGGGAGGGAGGATAAAGAGAACTTAATTAATGTGCAAAAATATACTGTTTGATAGAAGAAATAAGACCTAGTGTTTGAAAGAGCAGTAAGGTGACTATAGTTTACAAGAACATATTGTAGCTAGAAGAGAAGAATTCAAATATTTCTACCATAGAGAAAAGACAAATACTTATGGTGATGGCTATCCCAAGTACAAAGATTTGATATTTACAAATCACATGAATATATTACCACATGTATTCAAAAACTATGTAAACCTGCTATGCACCAATAAAAATGTTTTTAAAAGATCTGAGAATGGACAGACTGCCTCCTCAAGTGTGTCGCTGATCCCTGAGTAGCCTAACTGGGAGACACCTCCCAGTAGGGGCTGACTGACATCTCAAACAGCCAGGTGCCCCTCTGAGACAAAGCTTCCAGAGGAAGGTTCAGGCAGCAACATTTGCCATTCTGCAACATTTGCTGTTCTGCAGCCTCCACTGGTGATACCCAGGCAAACAGGGTCTGGAGTGGACCTCCAGCAAACTCCAACAGACCTGCAGCTGAGGGTCCTGACTGTTGAAAGAAAAACTAACAGAAAGGACATCCACACCAAAACCCTATCTGTACGTCACCATCATCAAAGACCAAAGGTAGATAAAACCACAGATATGGGGAGAAACCAGAGCAGAAAAACTTAAAATTCTAAAACTCAGAGTGCTTCTTCTCCTCCAAAGAATGCAGCTCCTCACCAGCAATAGAACAAAGCTGGATGGAGAATGACTTTGACAAGCTGAGAGAAGGCTTCAGACGATCGGTAATAATAAACTTCTGTGAGCTAAAGGAGGATGTTCAAACCCATTGCAAAGAAGCTAAAAACCTTGAAAAAAAATTAGACAAATGGCCAACTAGAATAAACAGCATAGAGAAGACCTTAAATGACCTGATGGAGCTGAAAACCATGGCACGAGAACTACGTGAGGCATGCATAAGCTTCAGTAGCCGATTAGATCAAGTGGAAGAAAGAGTATCAGTGACTGGAGATCAAATGAATGAAATAAAGCAAGAAGAGAAGTTTAGAGAAAAAAAAGAGTAAAAAGAAATGAACAAAGCCTCCAAGAAATATGGAACTATGTGAAAAGACCAAATCTACGTCTGATTGGTGAACCTGAAAGTTACAGGGAGAATGGAACCAAGTTGGAAAACACTCTTCAGGATATTATCCAGGAGAACTTCCTCAACCTAGCAAGCCAGGCCAACATTCAAATTCAGGAAATACAGAGAATACTACAAAGATACTCCTTGAGAAGAGCAACTCCAAAACAAATAATTTTCAGATTCACCAGAGCTGAAATGCAGGAAAAAATGTTAAGGGCAGCCAGAGAGAAAGGTCGGGTTACCCACAAAGGGAAGCCCATCAGACTAACAGCAGATCTCTTGACAGAAACCCTATAAGACAGAAGAGAGTGGGGGTCAATATTCAACATTGTTAAAGAGAAGAATTTTCAACCCAGAATTTCATATCCAGCCAAACTAAGTTTTATAAGTGAAGAAGAAATAAAATCCTTTACAGAGAAGCAAATGCTGAGAGATTTTGTCACCACCAGGCCTGCCTTACAAGAGCTCCTGAGGGAAGCACTAAACATGGAAAGGAACAACCCGTACCAGCCAAAGCAAAAACATGTCAAATTGTAAAGATCATCAATGCTAAGAAGAAACTGCATCAACTAATGAGCAAAATAACCAGCTAATATCATAATGACACAATCAAATTCACACATAACAATATTAACCTTAAATGTAAATGGGCTAAATGCACCAATTAAAAGACACAGACTGGCAAATAGGATAAAGAGTCAAGACCCATCAGTATGCTGTATTCAGGAGACCCATTTCATGTGCAGAGACACACACAGGCTCAAAATAAAGGTATGGAGGAAGGTCTACCAAGCAAATGGAAAACAAAAAAAAGCAAGGGTTGCAATCCTAGTCTCTGACAAAAACAGACTTTAAACCAACAAAGATCAAAAGAGACAAAGAAGGTCATTACATAATGGTAAAGGTATCAATTCAACGAGAAGAGCTAACTATCCTAAATATACATGCAGCCAATACAGGAGCACCCAGATTCATAAAGCAAGTCCTTAGAGACTTACAAAGAGACTTAGACTTCCACACAATAATAATGGGAGACTTTAACACCCCACTGTCAACATTAGACAGATCAATGAGACAGAAAGTTAACAAGGATATCCAGGAATTGAACTCAGCTCTGCCCCAAGCGGACCTAAAAGACATCTACAGAACTCTCCATCCCAAATCAACAGAATATACATTCTTCTCAGCACTACATCACACTTATTCCAAAACTGACCACACAGTGGGAAGTAAAGCACTCCTCAGCAAATGTAAAAGAACAGAAATTATAACAAACTGTCTCTCAGACAGAAGTGCAATCAAACTAGAACTCAGGACTAAGAAACTCACTCAAAACTGCTCAACTACATGGAAACTGAACAACCTGCTCCTGAATGAATACTGGATACATAACGAAATGAAGACAGAAATAAAGATGTTCTTTGAAACTAATGAGAACAAAGACACAACATACCAGAATTTCTGGGACACATTTAAAGCAGTGTGTAGAGGGAAATTTATAGCACTAAATGCCCACAAGAGAAAGCAGGAAAGATCTAAAGTTGACACCCTAACATCACAATTAAAAGAACTAGAGAAGCAAGAGCAAACACATTCAAATGCTAGCAGAAGGTAAGAAATAACTAAGATCAGAGCAGAACTGAAGGAGATAGAGACACAAAAAACCCTTCAAAAAAAATCAATGAATCCAGGAGCTGGTTTTTTGAAAAAGATCAACAAAATTGAGAGACTGCTAGGAAGACTAATAAAGAAGAAAAGAGAGAAGACTCAAATAGATGCAATAAAAAATGATAAAGGGGATATCACCACCGATCTCACAGAAATGCAAAGTACCATCAGAGAATACTATAAACACCTCTATGCAAATAAACTAGAAAATCTAGAAGAAATGGACAAATTCCTGGACACATACACCCTCCCAAGACTAAACCAGAAAGAAGTTGAATCCCTGAATAGACCAACAGCAGGCTCTGAAATTGAGGCAATAATTAAGAGCCTACCAACCAAAAAAAGTCCAGAACCAGACGGATTCACAGCTGAATTATACCAGGGTACAAAATGAAGCTAGTACCATTCCTTCTGAAAATATTCCAATCAATAGAAAAAGAGGGAATCCTCCCTAACTCATTTTATGAGGCCAGCATCATCCTGATACCAAAGCCTGGCAGAGACACAAGAAAAGAAGATAATTTTAGACTAATATCCTTGATGAACATCGATGCAAAAATCTTCAATAAAATACTGGCAAACTGAGTTCAGCAGCACATCAAAAACCTTATCCACCATGATCAAGCGGGCCTCATCCCTGGGATCAAGGCTGGTTCAACATATGCAAATCAATTAACGTAATCCATCATATCCACAGAAACAAAGACAAAAGCCACATGATTATCTCAATAGATGCAGAAAAGGCCTTCAACAAAATTCAACAGCCCTTCTTGCTAAAAACTCTCAATAAACTAGGTACTGATGGGATGTATCTCAAAATAATAAGAGCTATTTATGACAAAACCACAGCTAATATCATACTGAATGGGCAAAAACTGGAAGCATTCCCTTAAAAACCAGCACAAGACAGAGATGTCCTCTCTCACCACTCCTATTCAACACAGTGTTGGAAGTTCTGGCCACAGCAATCAGGCAGGAGAAAGAAATAAAGGGTATTCAATTAGGAAAAGAGGAAGTCAAATTGTCCCTGTTTGCAGATGACATGATTGTATATTTAGAAAACCCCATTGTCGGCCAGGCGCTGTGGCTCACACCTGTAATCCCAGCACTTTGGGAGGCTGCGGCAGGCGGATCAGAGGGTCAGGAGATCGAGACCATCCTGGCTAACACAGTGAAACCCCGTCTCTACTAAAAAATACAAAAAATTAGCTGGGCCTGGTGGCAGGTGCCTGTAGTCCCAGCTACTTGGGAGGCTGAGGCAGGAGAATGGCATGAACCTGGGAGGCAGAGCCTGCAGTGAGCCGAGATTGCACCACTGCACTCCAGCCTGGGAGACATCAAGACTCCGTCTCAAAAAATAAAAATAAAACAATAAAAACATAATAAAATAAAATAAAAATAAAACCCCATCATCTCAGCCCAAAATCTCCTTAAGCTGATAAGCAACTTCAGCAAAGTCTCAGGATACAAAATCAATGTGCAAAAATCTTAAACATTCCTATACACTAATAACAGACAAACAGCCAAATCATGAGTGAATTCCCATTCACACTGCTTCAAAGAGAATCAAATACCTAGGAAACCAACTTACAAGGGATGTGAAGGACCTCTTCAAGGAGAGTTACAAACTACTGCTCAGTGAAATAAAAAAGGACACAAACAAATGGAAGAACATTCCACGCTCATGGATAAGAAGAATCAATATCGTGAAAATGGCCATACTGCCTAAGGTAATTTATAGATTCAATGCCATCCCCATTAAGCTACCAATGACTTTCTTCACAGAATTGGAAAAACTACTTTAAAGTTCATATGGAACCAAAAAAGAACCCACATTGCCAAGACAATTCTAAGCCAAAAGATCAAAGCTGGAGACATCACGCTGCCTGACTTCAAACTATACTACAAGGCTACAGTAACCAAAACAGCATAGCACTGGTACCAAAACAGAGATATAGACCAATGGAACAGATCAGAGCCCTCAGAAATAATACCACACATCTACAATCATCTGATATTTGACAAACCTTACAAAAACAAGAAATGGGGAAAGGATTCCCTATTTAATAAATGGTGCTGGGAAAACTGGCTAGCCATATGTAGAAAGTTGAAAACCAGATCCCTTCCTTACACCTTATACAAAAATTAATTCAAGATGGATTAAAGACTTAAATGTTAGACCTAAAACCATAAAAACCCTAGAAGAAAACCTAGACAATACCATTCAGGACATAGGCATGGGCAAGGACTTCATGACTAAAACACCAAAAGCAATGGCAACAAAAGCCAAAATTGACAAATGGGATCTAATTAAACTAAAGAGCTTCTACACAGCAAAAGAAACTACCATCAGAGTGAACAGGCAACCTACAGAATGGGAAAATTTGTTTTACAATCTACCCATCTGACAAAGGGCTAATATCCAGAATCTACAGAGAACTTAAACAAATTTACAAGAAAAAAATCAAACAACCCCATCCAAAAGTGGGTGAAGGATATGAACACACATTTCTCAAAAGAAGACATTTATGTAGCCAACAGACACATGAAAAAATGCTAATCATCACTGGCCATCAAAGAAATGCAAATCAAAACCACAATGAGATACCATCTCACACCAATCAGAATGGTGATCATTAAAAAGTCAGGAAACAACAGGTGCTGGAGAGGATGTGGAGAAATAGGAACACTTTTACACTATTGGTGGTACTGTAAACTAGTTCAACCATTTTGGAAGGCAGTGTGGTGATTCCTCAAGGATCTAGAACTAGAAATACCATTTGACCCAGCCATCCCATTACTGGGTATATACCCAAAGGATTATAAGTCATGCTGCTATAAAGACACATGCACACGTTTGTTTATTGCAGCACTATCCACAGTAGCAAAGACTTGGAACCAACCCAAATATCCATCAATGGTAGACTGGATTAAGAAAATGTGGCACATATACACCATGGAATACTATGCAGCCATAAAAAAGGATGAGTCCATGTTCTTTGTAGGGACATGGATGAAGCTGGAAACTATCATTCTGAGCAAACTATCACAAGGATGGAAAACCAAATACCGCATGTTCTCACTCATAGATGGGAATTGAACAATGAGAACACTTGGACACAGGATGGGGAACATCACACACCAGGGCCCGTCATGGGGTGTGGGGAGAGGGGAGGGATAGCATTAGGAGATATACCTAATGTAAATGACGAGTTAATGGGTGCAGCACACCATCGCGGCACGTATATACATACGTAACAAACCTGCACGTTGTGCACATGTACCCTAGAACTTAAAGTATAATAAAAAAAAGAAGAAGAAAAAAAGACAGTACTCAGTGATTCACCATTGATTATGATGTTAACTGTAGGGTTAACAGGTTGAGAAAGTTAATCAGGTTGATAAAGTCCCCTTCTGTTTCTATTTTACTGAGAGTATTTATAATAAATAGTGGTTGAATTTTGTTAATGCTTTCTCTGTATTTTTTGAAATGATCATATTATTTTTCTCTTTGCTAACAATGTGAGTAACATTGAACTGACTTTCTCTGTAAATCAACCTTGTATCTCCGGAAAAAACTCCAATTGATCATGATGTGTTATCGTTTTTATACATTGCTGTATTCAATTTGGTAATACATTTATTTTTTGTGTCTATTTCATGAGAGATATCAGTATGTAATTGTTTTTTCTTGTTATATCTTTGTTAAAAAGTTCAAAAATAGAAAAAAGTGCAAAAAAATGACAAATTGTAGTGATTCTTGTGTTTTGCTGTATTTGGGGTATGTGTGTGGTTGGTTGGTTGATTAGTTGTTTTTGCCTTCGAAAGCTTTGTACAGTTTCAAAATGACTCAAGCACCATTTATTAACCAGAAATGCAAAGTTAGAGAAAATGTTTTTTAAAAGACAGAATGGTTGTTATAAAAGGGTGAAGAGTGCAGTTGGGACCACATGTCTGGATTCAAGTCCATTACTAAGGGTTTTGAAGTATGGCTGTCTACCTGCCATCTCCTGCCCCACACAGGAAAGGAACCTGGAAGAAATCCTAAGCACAGAGTTTTTGAGATAGTTCACTTTTTCTACATGAACTGAGATTTTAAAAAAATATACACTATCCATTCCACTAGGATATTCAGCATCTTGAGGAATAAAACAAAAAGGAAATAAACATGTAAGCAATAGTGCTCCCTAAAATACTTGGCTTGCTCTTTTGAAGGTTATCTCAGAACAAAGGGATGGGCTGTTATGATACACGCAAATAAAAAGACTTGAGACATAAAGTTGAGAGCCTTAGAGGGCAAATGCTTACTGCACTAGGCATTGCTGGGCTTCATGCTATCAGGGACTGATAAGAGACTCAGTGACATATTGAATGAACATGTGAAGTATTGCTGGGTTAGCCTACCTTTGCAATAGGCACAACCAAAAGATTGGACTATGTCTTATGTATATTACTAAGGGTGTTTCTAATTTTGACTACCTTTTAAAAATATTTTCATATGAAACATTTCAAATAGGATGAAAGAGTAAAGAAAATGGTATTATGAACCCCCAGTATGGTATTGTGAACCCAAATGTACCCATCATCCAGCTCCAGCAATTGGCAACTCATGGGCAATCTTGCTCCATCTATTCTGCTATCCACTTCCCTGCTTCTGGATTATTTTGAAGCAAATCTCATTTCATTACATCACTTCAACCATCACTATTTCGGCATATATCTTTAAAAGATTAGAATTCTATTTTTATACCTAGCCACAATACTATTACGCTACCTAAAAACATTTATAGCAATTCCTTGATGTCATTAAATATTCTTCTCCAACTACTTTTTACAAAATTATATACAAGTTAATTGTATAAAAGCTGACATATTCACATGAAAATGACAGTTGCCAGAGGTAGAGACCCAAAATCCCTGAATGTTCTTAGTCAGATTTAAATTATTGATAGAAAAGAGCATCTTGCCTAGGCTTCAATAACAAAAGTCAAGAAAGCGATCCACTTTTAGGAGCATTTACTTTCCCCAGTGTACTTAAACAGCACGTTTAATCCATCCACTTAACTAAAAATGATGGAGTGCCTGCACATGGAAAACTGAAAGCATTTTATTTTTAGGTTCAAGTAGTAGAACTCTATACATGACCAAGAAAACATCATAGAAATCTAATGAAGTCAGCTTGACCAAGCTAGCAGTTGGTTAATTTTTGGTTTAATACAGAAAAACTGTCTTGAGTTTTTCACTGGTAGGTTAGAAAAATCAAGAATATAGACTACTGGAGCCCCAAATACTGAATGCTGAGACTGCTTCCCTGGTATATTGACAATCCAGATTGTGTGTGTGTATGTGTGTATTTAGTCTATTCAATTTTTATCACATGTATAGGTTCATACATTTACCACCACAGTCAAGATATAGAACAGTTTCATTACAGGGATCCCTCACACTACCCTTTTATAGCTACAGTGGGTTATTTAAAAGGGTATGATTCAGGAACCACCTGCATCAAAACCGTCTCCAAGTGGGGACCAGGTATTGTTTAAAAATTCCAGGGCCTCACTGAACAACAGCTGAGTCATGAGTCAGAGATGCCAAAGACTGGGTCTGGAAATCTGCATTTTAAGAAGATGCCAAAGAAATTTTTATTTATACAGTACTAAGTTTTGAGAACCTTTGTTTTATTTCAGCATTCTGTCTAGAGTGTGTATTTTACTTAAAACTAGGCCTGAAGATATCCAGAACTTTTAAATTAAGATACAATTAGAATTGTTGCATCTAAATATAATGAATCTAGTCCAAGCTCAAATGGAAAGGCTATTTTGGAATCGGAGGAGAAAAGCAATGTGTATAGTGTATAGAAAAGCCATGTGTATAGCTGCATATAGAGTCAATTAAAATTGCAAAGTTTAGACTGTAATTTCCAAAATGTATGATATCAACCAAACCTCTTTACTAGTTCCTACCTGGGCACCGTGCTAGGTACTTTACAAACACAAGGTATTTCACCTTCATCTTAACTCTGTTATGAGTCTGAAGGTTCACATTTTACAGATGAAAATACAAAGGCCCAGAGAAAAACTTACCCAACAGATACAAAGCTGGTAAGCAGCTGAGCTTGGGTTCAAATATACCAATAGATGTGCCTGACATCAATATTCACATTCCGCGATGCCAAGAATTGTATATAAAACACAGGACAGTTGAAACAGGTTGGTATGAATACTCTCCAAATGTCCTATTTTTGTTATTGAAATTTTATTCTCATTAAATTTTACTGCTGTTGTCATCCTTTTTGTTTGGGGATAGGATCATGATAGGACAGGACAGTGCCACCCAAAATATCTGTTACCAGACTGCAACTTAAGTATAGAAATTGGGAGTAACCATTCAGAAACTTTTACAGCAATTTGACATTAATGTGACATCCAAGTGAAAGATCAGCGAATTTGTCTCATTAAACAGAACAATGGCCAGTGCAGAATGCCAAACTTGCAGGGTGACTCCCATGTGACTCAATACATAAAGATCATACACAGCAGTACCATGCATGGGTCTGTGATGGGTTTTTAAAAAAAGGATCTTTCCCTACAGATAGTTTGAAAAGCACTAGGCTTTGCAGTTGAAAAGTTTAAATGTGTAATAGATGTACTCTGCTTCCCATTTGTCCCTGGTACAGGGCAGATACAAGTTAACCAGCCTCTCAGAAGCTGCCCAAGCCCTATAGAGCCTCCTTTGGTGACTTATCTTGGTGTCCTCAGACTACAGTGACCATGACACCAACTATACTGTTCTTTCACCAAGGTCAGTTCTCAACATGTTTAATTATCTCATAGAGTGGGAATGTAAGGGAAACCTAAGAGGGGAGGAATTGGAACATAATACTCATTCCTAAGTATCTCACACATGACTTGCAATGGCCATCTCTATTTGAACTCTAATGGTAATTTTTTAATTTATATAAATTTATGGGGTATAAGTGCAGTTTTGTTACCTGTATAGTGATCAAGTCAGGGATTTTAGGGTATCTATCACCCTAATAACACATATTGTACTCATCAAGTAATTTCTCATCATTCACCCCTCTCATCTCCTCACCCTTCTGAGTCTCCAGTGTCTGTTATCCCACTCTCTATGTCCATATGTACACATTTTTAGCACACACTGAAGAGTGAAAACATGCAATATTTGTCTTTCAGCGTCTGAGTCATTTTACTTAAGATAATGACCTCCATTTCCATCCATGTTGCTGCAAATGACAGGATATCATTCTTTTCTTTTTCAGTGTGAATAGTATTCCATTGTGTATATACATACCACATTTTCTTTATCCAGTCATCTGTTGATGGACGCTTAGGTTGATTCCATATCTTTGCTCTTGCAAATAGTGCTGTGGTAAACATATGAGTGCAGGTATCTTTTTGATATATTGATTACTTTTCCTTTGGACAGATACCCAGTAGTGGGATTGTTGGATCAAATGGTACTTCTATTTGAAAAATCTGTATACTGTTTTCTATAGAGGTTGTACTAATTTACATTCCCACCAACAGTGTATAAGAGTTTCCTTCTCTCCATATTCTTGCCAACATCTAATATGTTTGATCTTTGTAGTAATAGCCATTTTAACTGGGGTAAGCTAAACTCATTATGGTTCTCATTTGCATTTCCCTGATGATTAGCAATGTTGAACTTTTTTTCACGTATCTGTTGGCCATTTGTATGTCTTCTTTTGAGAAATGTCTATTCGTGTCCGTGGCCTGCTTTTTAATGGGATTATTTGGGTTTGTTGTTGTTGTTGTTGTTGCTGAGTTGTTTGAACTTTTTGTATATTCTGGATATTAGTCCCCTGTCAGATGAATAGTTTCAAATATTTCTCCCATTCTGTGGTTAATTTATAGGCAGTTTCACTTGTGGTTAATTTATAGGCAGTCACTTTTGTTGTGATGGCTGGTTTCTCATTTGGCCAAATTTTATTATTAGTCAACAAGCCTTTGGATTCAGAATCTGACATCCCTTGTCTCACCTGCTTAGGCTCCTCCGTCTCCCTTTATCTAGCACACATTACTTACAGCATCAGCATCATCATTATAGCAGCTACAATAGACTGATAAACAATGTGTCAAATATGGGGCAGGGACTTTACGTAAATTATTTCATTTAACTCATAAAAATTACATAAAGTACATATAATTATCCCCATTCTCCATAAGAAGGAACTAAAGCTTAAGGTTATTTTTTCTAGGTGACCTGGTAAATAAGAAGCAGGGCAAAGATTCTATTTCAAACCCTGTGTTCCTAACCCCTTCAGGTAAGGAGATATTCAACATTGTTAATATCTCCATGTAGTTGGTAACAAGTATCTTTACTTTAACCATGAGAAAACTGACATAAAGAGAAAGTAAGACACCCAGTAATAAGGCAAGTAAGTTCTCCTGACTCAGAATGATGACCTTCAGGCTAAAGCTCACTTAAGAGATTGCTTTTTTCCTTTTGCTACTATTATCCACAAATGTCCTACGACGCTGTTTTTAAGTCATTCATTATACTGTATACATGGAGATTTACTTGAGCCTAATATCTCAGAAAAGGCAATAACAAAACACATTGATCTACTTTAAGCTGCGAATGCCTAGAGCTTCTAGACTGTGTGGTTTTTACTTTGGTTAACACTTGATTTAGGCTCCTTACAGTTTGAAGGCTAAATGAGATTGTGTACAAAGAAAGAAAACTAAACTACGTTACAAGGAATAGGACAAAAATGGAAGAACGTTAGTTCTCAGAAATTATGGTGGGTATGTTACAAATTCTATGGTCACAATGAAAATATCACATAGCACTTATGTGGGCATAGGCAGTTTTTTGAGGCATATAATTTGGCCTTTACTACATTTTTAATGTCAGTATGGAATACTGAATCCAAATACTGAGATTCTAAAAATAAGCCCTTAAAAAACATGTCTCTCTCTCTCTCTCTCTCTCTGTGTGTGTGTGTGTGTGTGTGTGTATTTTTGTCCCACAACCAGATGATTATGTTTTCCAAATACATGGGTAGAGAAAGGAAAATTGCCAATTAGACCTTCCTATTCCAGGCTCCCAGGACAGCTCGTCTCTCTCCTCCCATGGCTTTTGATTTTTCTGTTGGAGCCAAGGTACTTAATGTAGTCCCTAGAAAGTAACTGTAGAAAGAGGGATTAAGTTTGTTAGGACGAGTAGAAGGAACGGTTTCTAACAGAATTTCTTACATTTTAATGTTTGTGGTTTTACTGTACTAATTCCTTTATTTTTTTCGTAACAATTCACCAACTTAAGAGTTCACTTGACTTAAGTCTAAGGTGTCACTTGAATTTGTTCTCCCAAAAGAGGACTCCCCAACCTGATTAACACCCTCTCCACCCTCCCTTGCTCCAGCTCCAGCCGACTGGAAGAAAGTAACTTGAGTCCATCAGTCAGCTCTGCCAGGACACTTGGCGTGGAGATGGAAAGCCCTGAGCTTGTTGTTTGTTTGTTTGAGACGGAGTCTTGCTCTGTCACCAGGTTGGAGTGCAGTGGCGTGATCCTGACTCACTGCAACCTCCGCCTCCTGGGTTCAAGCAATTCTTCTGCCTCAGCCTCCCGAGTAGCTGGGACTACAAGCGCACACTATCATGCCTGGCTAATTTTTTGTATTTTTAGTAGAGATGGGGTTTCACCACGTTGGCCAGGATGGTCTCAATCTCCTGACCTCGTGATCCACCCGCCTCGGCCTCCCAAAGTGCTGGGATTACAGGTGTGAGCCACCGTGCCCAGCCGGAAAGCCTTGTTTTTTGTAGGGAGCCAAAATGGTCTTCACCCATGAGGGTCTGAAACAGTCATTTCCTATTGTGTTTAAAAACACTGACACCTCAGGAAAGCACAAATGAACCTGCTGTTGCTACAGCAGAAGCAGGAGAGTAGGTGTGTCACTACCTGGGGAAGCAAGTAAAAACGCCTCCATAACAGGTAGTTGTGTGACCAGGGCTTACTCTACTCTTTCTCACATTGCTACTGACATTCTCTTCACTCCTCCCTCAGGCTTCAGAATGCTCAGGGGATTGGCCTTAGCACTGAGGACTGCAGGGGAGAGAAGAGAGATTTTTGCTTTCAAGACACAGCTACATGTTCATGCTGGGGTCGTGCCTGTGGCCTCATTATGATATGCACTATTTCTGGTGTGTTCTGGTAGCCTTTGGTGAAGTGGTGGTTTCTGCAAAGATGGCATGTATAATCTTCTTGGGATTGTGTTCAGCTGTACCCAAGCCCCACTATCACTAGGACACCCCCAAAGGAGCTGCCATGTTCTACTTAGGTTGCCCAGTGATTAGATCCTCCTCTGGGTTGGATTCCCCAATACTTGGCCCAGTAGCACCTGGGCAGCCCCATGGCTCAAGGCTGTCCACCAGCTTCCCTGAGCCTTTACAGGGAGTGGTGGGGTCCTCAGAGGCACTCTTCTGTATCCCCTGAGGGCTGAGGAGATGAGTATGGGGGAGGGGTTTCCTAGATATCTCACACCACGGTCTTTTCAAACCCTGTTGGCACAAGCTGCTTTCTCAGGACTTCATACATCTCTAGGCCAGACGCAGGTGCTTCTTGCTCTGTTTCCCACAATTCTCAAACTTCTGGGAAACCATGTAAAACTCCCCTCACTCCCGAAGAATTCTCTTATATACCACTTTGAGGGCAGCACCAAGAAGGGACTGTGAGTTCTTCAGCTCAGGGAGCTGCTGCCCTTCTTCCAGGCTACCCAACCTCTTCCTGATTCTCCACCTGTCCCTCTTCTTTAGGGTGGAGGGGAGAGAATAGCTCCTATTTTCCATAAACACTGGCCTCCATCCAGGGTAACTTCCTCCTATTTGGCCCTTTTCTTATACTGTCTAGGGTGGGAGGTATCTGTACCAGTTCTATATAATTGGTGTCTGAGCAGCCTTGAAAGGAAGCTGTCTGTCCCCAAATGGGACCGGCTCATGGGCAGTTCCACGGATTGAGAATGTGTGTGACAAAGATTTCCCTTCCCTCTCAGGATTAGGCCAATTACCAGGACAATAGGAAAAGCCCCTCTAAACATCCTCTACACAGAGATAAGATCCTTTACAATGACTAAACCCATGCTTTTTTTTTTTTTTGAGATGGAGTCCCAGTCTGTCACCCAGGCTGGAGTGCAATGGCGCGATCTCGGCTCGCTGCAACCTCTGCCTCCCAGGTTCAAGCAATTCTCCTGCCTCAGCCTCCCAAGTATCTGGGACTACACGCACACGCCACCATGCCTGGCTGACTTTTTTTCATATCTTTAGTAGAGATTTTTTCGTATTTTTTCGTATTTTTAGTATTTTTAGTTTCACCATGTTGGCCAGTCTGGCCTTGAACTCCTGACCTCAGGTGATCTGTCCGCCTTGGCCTCCCAAAGTGCTGGGATTACAGACATGAGCCACTGTGCCTGGCAAACCAATACATTTTAATGCTTGTAACTTAGATGTTTGTTCCCTTGTATCCTTCCTGTGAGGTTTGTCACCCAAGGGTGTAAGAGAGCTCATACTTAGGGAAACTTCACCAAGACCACAGGTTTCACTGAGGAACCAGATTTACTAAATTATTCTAGCTCCCTTTCAAGGCCAGCATTATGAGTGCACAACCAATGCACGGAGCCTCCCAAGATTCTTAATAAGTTCTCAGAAAGGGGCCTTGCCTTTCATCTTGTATTGGGGCTCGTGAATTATGTAGCGTTCCTGCTCCTGTTAGTGTATTCCAACTAGCACAGGCCTCACAGTCTCTGGGTACAGCAAAGATAAGAATCAATGAAAAAAAAAAAAAAGAAAGAAAAATCCATATTTTCTGGCCAGAGGAAACCAGGAGGCAGGGGCATGTAGGTGAGCAACCTGACTGATCAGCGGTGTGTCCTGATTTCCCCTTGCTTTCCCTTCTCCGACTGAAGCCCAGACAGGGGAAGGAGCATTAGATCGGTGTGGAGGAGCCAGATGGAAGAGACTGCGATTCTTGGTCCTAATCAGAAATCTGGCAAGAGAGTCAGTCTGCCCCTTCTCAAAGGGGGCCCGGGCCCAGCAATGTAAACTTCGTGGCGTGGAGTGGTTCAGCACAGGGGAGACTTGAAAGATCTCCAGCGAGCCTGGCTCCTGCCCCATGTGGATCGGAGTCAATTGTTTGCTTGACTCCCAGGAGCAGACTGGAAGGCCTCCAGTGGACCCAATTTAGTGGCCCTCCAATCCACCCTGGGCGCACCACAGGGCTCACCGTGTTGGCGGGTTCCAGGCCAAGACCCACACAGGACTCCAGTCAGGGAGGCTTTCCAGTGGGGGGCCCTGACCAAGGGGCTTCAGTCACCAAAATCTAAATGACAATGCAGGGTGAATCTGAGAACGCTGGTACTCTGCCAGGACAAATTCCCATGAGCCCCACTCCTGTCATAACCCAGAGAGAGGGAACAGAAATAAGAGAGGTAAGCGCGATCTAAAAGGCCTCTTTTAAATGATGGTGTAATTAGTTTAATGTGGGGTTGACAACTACTACTTTCTCACTCCCTTGTAGGTGGGAGTTTGTGAGGAAGACTGGGTTGATCATAAACAAAAATAATAGAATTAAATTTCTTTTGCACACCTAAGCTCATAACACTGCTATATTTTATGTTGTCCCAAGTGCTCCATTGAAATTTTAATCATGCATTATAAAAGAACACAAAGATGACAGGTGTAAGTAAAATCCACAGATATAATCCCCAAGCTTCAATTTAATAATTCCAGATTCTCTCTTACCAAACTTTATGCTTCATATTTCACTGCAGTTTTACATAAATTGCTTTCACAAACATTGTCTTATTCGACCTCACAACAATCCTGCAAGGCAGGCAGGAAAAACACCATTGTCCACATTTTGCAGGGCACTCAAAGATGCTACATGACGTGTCTAAGGCTAGAAAGCCATTAAGAAGCACTGCCAGCCTCGGAAACCAGGCTAGACTCCATGTGCTCTTCTGTTATACAATGCCACTCATACCTATTCAACACTTTATTACCAGACTGCGACAATGTGACAAATGTAGCGATGCCTTGCTCTTTCTGACTCTGCTAATCCACTTCCCTTCATGGTCAGGGAACATTTCCAGGCAGTTGCCCTGTTTTCCATTTCATTAATTTCTGCTCTGACCTTTATTATTTCCTTCCTTCTGCTTACTTTGATTTCATTTTCTCCTTTTTTTCTAGTCTCTTAAGATGGAAGCTGAGATCTTTGATTATAGCTTTTTTAATATAAGCCTTTAATGCTACAAATTTTCCTCCGAATACTGTTCCAGCAGTGTTCCACACCTTTTGGTGGTATTTTCTTCCATTTCATTTTCATTTCATCCAGTGCAAATTTCAAAGAAGACATTTTTGACCTATGGTTTTCTTTTTTTAGAAGTGTGTTCATTTCCAAATATTGACAAGATTTTCCAGATATGTTTTTGTATCTGGATGTTGGAATGAAATTCCAACTTAATTCCAATGGAAGCAAAAAACATACTCTGTATGACTTAAATCGTTTACAATTTCAGACTTATTTTTATTGCTAGAATATGGTCTAACTTGGTAAATATTCTTTGTGTTTTCTGCTGTTTTGTATATATAAGTGTTAAATAACATATAAATGTTATATAAATATTGATTGGGTCAAGTTTGTTGATAATGTTGTTCAAGTCTTCTATATCCTTACTGACTTTTTATCTACTTGTTCTATTATTTTTATTTTTTGAGGCAGGGTCCCACTCCGTCACCCAGGCTGGAGTGCAGTGGCATAGATCTTAGCTCCCTGCAGCCTTGACCTCCCAGGCTCAAGCAACCCTCTCATCTCGGCCTCCCCAGTAGTTGGGACCACAGGCATGTGCCATCAAACCTGCCTAATTTTTTTTAAAAAATTTTTTGTAGAGATAGGTTTTCACCATGTTGCCCAGGCTGATCTCAAACTCCTGAGCTCAAATGATCCTTGAACCATGGCCTCCCAAAATGTTGGGATTACAGGCATGAGCCACCATACTCAGCCTCGTTCTATCAATTATTTAGAAAGGGATACTAAAATATTTGACTATAATTGTGAATGTTTTGATTTCTCTTTGCAATTCTCTGAGTTTTTCCTTCATGTATTTTGAAGTTCTATTATTAGTTGCATGAACACCTAGGACTTTTATTTCCTCTTGTTGAATTGATCCCATTATCATTATGAAATGACCTGCTTTATCTCTGAAATTTTTGCTTGATATTAATATGGCCAGTGACATGAGTTTTCTGTTGATTAGCATTTTCATGGTTTATGTTTTGCCACATTTTTACTTTTAATCTCTTTGTGCCCAAATATTTGAAGCAGGTTTCCTGTAACAGCATTATATTTAGGTCTTGCATTTGTATCCAACGTGGCAATCTTTCAATTGGGATCTTTATTTACCTTTCACTCTAACATGTTGATATTTGTTTTTATTAGTCCCATCTGTTCTATGTTCTGTTTTTCATTTTTTACTGTCATCTTTTAGATGAAGTTTTTAAAATGATTGTATTTTATTTTCTTCCTTGGCTTATTAACTATAATTCTTTGTTGTTTTACTTATTTGTTTTTATCAGTTTCTTTAGAGTTCATGGTACATGTCTAAAACTTATTATAGTCTACCTTCAAGCAATAATATGACACTTATATGTATACTAAGAACTTTACAATAATATACTTCCATTTATTCTCTCCTAGACTTTATGCAATTTTTATCATCATTCTTACTTCTACTTTTGTTATAAACCCCAGACTATATTGTTATTTTTGCTGTTAACAATTATCTTTTAAAGATATTTAAAACATAAGACACATTTTACGTATTTAGTCACATAGTTACCATTTTCTGTGCTCTTCATTCTTTTATGTAGATTTGGATTTCCATCTAGTATAATTTTTCTTCTGTTAGAGTACCCTGTAGTTCTTCAGTTGATGAATTCCGTCGGCTTTGGTATGTGTGATAAAGGCTTTATTTCTCCTTCATTTAGAAATATTCTTTTTTTCTGGGTATAGGATTCTAGGTTCGTGCAGTGTGTGTGTTATTTTAATACTTTTAAAAATGTTGCACCACTGGCTTTTCACTTGCATTATTTCTGGTAAGAAATCTCCAGACACTCTTACTTTGTTCCCTGTAAATAGTATGTTTTTTTTGTCTCTGGCTGCTTTTAGATTTTCTCTTTATCAATGGTTTTGGACAATTTAATTATGATATGGCTTAGTGAAGTTTTCTTCATGTTTCTCAACCTTGAGATTTGTTGAGTTTCCTGATTTGGTATGTGTGAACACTAATTACCCTAATATATGCCTTTTGAAGTTGTTTCACAGTTGAGTAATACTCCATTACTTTATTTTTTCTTAGTCTTTTTTCTCTGTATGTATAATCTTGGATACTTTCTATTGTTATAATTTCAAGTTGATGCATATTTTCTTCTACAATACCTAATTTGCCAATAATCCCATTCACTATGTTTTTTATCCCAGATATTAGTTTTCTCTATGATTTGATTCTAGATATATATATATATATGTATATGTATATATACCATGTCTCCATGTCTTAACATTGTCGATATTTCTTCTAGCTTTTCAAATATATGGAATATAGTTATAATAACTGTCTTAATGTCCTTGTCTGCTAATTCTAATGTCTGTGTCGGTTTTTTTAATGGATTTTTCTCTTTATGATGGGTCATATTTTTTACTTTTTTTAAGTGTGGTAATATTTAACTAGATGCCAGTGTGTTGTAAATTGTTGGATGTTGGATTTTTCTTTTACTGTAACAACCCTTAACATGAGATATACTCATTTAAAAATTCTATATAGAAAATTGCAGTATTGTATAGATGATCTCTAGAACTTATTCTTCTTGCATAACTGAAAGTTTATAATCATTGAACAGGAACTCTCCATTTCTCCCTCCTCCTAACCCTTGGAAACCACCATTCTATGTTCTTTCTATGAGTTTGACTACTATAAACACCTCATGTAAGTGCAATCATGCAGTAATTCTAATTCTATGACTGGTTTATTTCACTTAGCATAATGTCCCTTGGAATCATCCATGTTGTTATATATGTCAGGATTTGCTTCTTTTTAAAGACTGAATAATATTACTTTGTATGTTTATATCATATTTTCTCTATTCATTCATCTATTGATAGACATTTAGGTTGCTTTCATGTCTTGGCAATGGTGAATAAAGCTGTAATAAATATGGGAGTACAGATAATTCTTTGATATCCTTATTTCAGTTATTTTGGTTATATACGCAGAAGTGTAATTGCTGGATCATATGGTAGTTGTATTTTTGATCTTTTGAGGGGCTGGGCATGGCGGCTCACATCTGTAATCCCAGCACTTTGGGAGGGTGATGCGAGTGGATTGCTTGAACCTAGGAGTGCAAGACCAGCCTGGACAACATGGTGAAACCCCATCTCTACACGAAATACAAAAATTAGCTAGGCATGGTGGTGCATGCCTGTGATCCCAGCTACTACGGAGACTGAAGTGGGAGGATCACCTGAGTCCAAGAAATCGAGGCTGCCATGAGCTATATTTATGCCACTGCACTCCAGCCTGGGTGACAGAGCAAAAAAGGAAAAAAAAATCTTTTTTAGGGAACTGTATACTGTTTTTCATAGTGGTTACATAGAGACATTTTACATTCTCAGTAGCAGTGTACAAGGTTTCCAATTTCTCCATTCTTGCCAACACTTATCTTTTGTTTTGATCAGTGCTACCCTAATATGTATAAGGTGATATCTCACTGTGGTTTTGATTTGCATTTCCTGGATGATTACTAATGTTGAGCATCTTTTTATAAAACTGTTGACTATTTCTATATGTTCTTTGAAGAAATGTCTATTCAAGTTCTTTGACCATTTAAAAATTATGTTATTTGCTCTTTCTTTGTTTTTTTGTTAGTTTATTTGTTTGCTTTTTGCTATTGAGTTTAAGGAGTTTTCTAATATATTTTGAATATTAATTCTGTACCAGATATATGGCTTGCAGTTCTTTTCATTTCTTTTTACTCTGTTCATTGTTTCCTTTTCTGTGTCACTTTTTAGTTTGATGTGGTCCTGTTTACTTATTTTTGCTTTTGTAGCCTGAGTTTTTGGTGTGATATCCAAAATATCATGGCCAAGTCCAATGTCAAAGTGCTTTTTCCCAGTTGTTATCGTCTAGGAGTTTTATAGTTTCGGGTCTTGCATTTAGGTCTTTTGTTCACTTTGAGTTCATTTTTGCACATGGTGTAAGATTAGGGTCCAATTTCATTATTTTACATGTGGAAATCCAGTTTTCCCAACACAATTTGTTGGCAATATTATTTTTTCCTCATCTGTAACCTGGCACCCTTTTAAAGAATAAGTTGACTATATATGCATTGATTTATCTCTGGATTATTTTATTCCATTAGTCTAAATGTCTGTTTTTATGCCAATACCATACTGTTTTTATTACTATACCTTTATAATATATTTCAAAATTAGGAAATGTGAGGCCTCCAGCTTTGTTCTGGCTATCCAGTGTGTTTTGTGGTTCCATACGAATTTTAGAATTGTTTTATCTGTCCCTATTATGTGCTGGATATTTTTGTGTTGCTACAAATATACTTGAACTTTTTTTCTGAGACATAGTTTAGGTGCTTAAAAACAGTTTATCCTTATTTGGGTCTTGCTTTTAAGATTTGTTAGTCAGTATCAGAATAGCACTCAGTGTAGCAATAATTATTTCCTACTATTTCCTACTATTCCTACTATTGAAACAAGACCCTAATGAATATTCTCCCAATGCCCCATAAATTATGAGTTTTTTCTGTCCTGCTGGTGTGAATAAGCATTATTCCCAGTACTGTGTGAGCCTCAGATACCAATAATCATGTAAGAAGGCTCTTTCCTTGGAGCTGGGTAGTTTCCTCACATGTTTATAATCATCAATACTTTTTGAATACTCAAGACAGGCACTGGGAAGATCTCTCCATTTCTCTCTCTCCGTTGAGTTCTCTCCTCTCTGGCACTCTACCCATTGACATCTAGCCATACTGGTTTTTCTACATTCTTAGCTCTAACTCTTCAGCTCAGGGAATCAGACTCTGTGTGAGTCCCCTCTGCTTATGCTGCACACAGGAAACTGTCTCTCCAGGAATAAGCTGGAGTGACTGTGAAACTTGGACCATCTGTTTCCCATCACTCAAAGATCATTGGCCTTCATTGCCTGAAATTCAGTGTCTTAAAAACAGCGGTCGCACATATTTTACCCAATTTTTAGTTGTTTTAGGCAGAAGTATAAAGCTGGTCTCCATGACCTCATCTTGGTCAGAAGTAGGCATCTTTTCTGATCATTCTTGATGTACATATCTGCAAGAGTTCTCTTGGCAGGGGAAACTGGTTACTTTCTAGAATACCTAATATTATTTTTATAATCCTACAAATAGGCAAAATGTAAAAGGATAGTTAAAGATTGATAATGGCTACAACAAGGAAAATTGTAAAAAGACATTATAAAAGTCTAGATAATGAAGACTTAGAACAAAAATTGTGTATGAAGTTAAATTTTAGGAAGAGTAAGTTATTACAATAATTTCGATATGCACTGTTTTGTGAAATATCAAAGCTCCCTACTGTACATTAAACTATCTATTTTGTACAGGTTTTTATACATTCATTGTCACATAAATAATTCTCACACTCACAGAGACATGAAGTCAATAAAGCAGATTTTTAAAAAATAGAAAACAGTATCAGCACATATTCTTAACCAGAGACTAAAGGCATTTTTCCTTAAATAAAGCATAAAATTGATTTAAGATTAGAACAAAAGATCTTGTGAAGGGAACTATTTTAGCAGGAGAATACAATAACATAAATGTTAAATGACCCTGGCAAGTGGGAATACCACTAATATTTAAGTGTTCCTGGTTGTAAGCAACAAAAACCTTCTCATGTTACTTCAAAAAAAATGGAATTTGTTAAAAAGGTATTGAGAGGCTCACAGAACTGATGTGAAAGCCGTAGTGCCTGTCCAGGAAAGCAGGCTGAAAGCAAGGAATCTGGGAGGTTAAAGCTACTGCTAAAGCATTCCATAGGTCACAGCGGGAAAAACCCCTACTTCTGGTGAAATGAATTCAAACCAGTGCTACTTTTTTATATTACTCAATCAAGTTTCAAAGTCTTGGGCAAGAGCATTAAGTTGGATAAATCTAATTCATGTGCCTGCATTCCTGCTGCTGGGGGTTGAGAGAGAACATGAAATGCTGCCTCCCTCCAAAACTCTCTCAGTAATAGATTCCCTGAATAAAGAGAATAGGTTCAGGTACTGCACAGCATAATAAAACAGCAAGGTCCTCTGTATCTATCATTCTGGAACTTTCATTTTGTTCTGTTTGAAAAAATTGTCCAAGACTTGGACAAGAAGCAAAGGGATTAGTGAGAACCCATTCTGTGTAGTGCTAGATGTTATCTAGCAGGCTGATTTTCTAGGGAATTTTACCTTTATTCACCTTGCTACTTGCTATTGATTAGGATATTTTACAACTCTATAAGGGTAGACATTAATTGTAGAAAACAGAGTGATGCCAATTGCTATGGTTTGAAAGTCTCCATCAAAATTCAGGTTGAAATTGCCATTGTGACAGTATTTAGAAGTGGCACCTTTAAGAAATAATTAAGCCATGAGGGCTCTGCCCTTATGAACAGATTAATACCATTATCATGGGAGTGGTTTAGTTATCATGGGAGTGGGTGCTTGATAAAAGGATGAGTTCGGCACCTCCCTTTCCTGCTCTTTCTCTTGCATGCTTCCTCACTATATGATGCCTTCCACCATATTATGATGCAGCAAGAAGGCCCTCACCAGATGCAGCCCCTTGACCTTGCCAAATAAGCTTTTTTAAATACGTTACTCAGTCTGTGATATTCTCTTACAGCAGCAAAGAAAGGACTAAGCAACAAATGATTCTTGTCTTGTAGCAATGTGAAAGAATTGGTTCAGTAATACAAGTAATGTTTATCTAAAAGAAAAGAGAGCCCCAACATTGTAGTTTTACTGTCAAAAAGTTTTACTGTTTACTTATAGAACATTAACCACTTAAAATCTAAATTATCAATCTTATTCAAACATTGTTTGAGTGAATATAAGCATTTTAGTTTCCCCAGTTCTCTTTGAACTAACCTTCCCATCTTGCTAGTTCCATCATTAATGTGTTAAGCTTTAGCTATGCAATCACTTTATATGTGTAAGAATCATGCCCTTTTGAAACTTTTTGTAATTTATACTTTGATGATGCTTTCTGCCAATATCAATATACTCAGTTCAAGAGATACCCTGATGTTTCAAGTTTCTCTAGCTCAAAAGGTATAAAAAGAAAGAAATTTGTTTTCCTTAGCACAACTAAGACATACTAGAGAATATTTTTAACTCATACAAATCTGAGGTAAAAAGAATATCAAATATTCAGAGGCATACTAACACAGTATTTAAGAGTGCAAACTCCAGAGTCAGAATAGTTGATGGTTACTGTTTTTGTAACTTAAGATTACAAGTTACTCAACCATTCTTTGACTCAGTTTCCTCTTCTATAAATTTATGATAATGTCTATGAAGTTGTTTTGAGGATTAAATGACTTGGTGCCGAGAAAGAACTTAAAGTGGTGCCTGAAAGCAGTATACAAGTATAGTTAATATCATTAATGTTTATGCTTCAGGTTTACAAAGCACAGATTTATAATCCTTTAACAGTCAATGGTACCACTTTTCAAACACACAGCTTTTCTGCCATTCCATATTACGGTAGCTTGTATTTTCCAAAGATAGATCCAGTGATATTTCTCATCTCATTTACTGCTTTAGAATGTGAGAGTAGTACACCCTTGCCAAGAAGTGTTATCTAATTAACCTACCCATTAAACCTCAGCAGGCTGTAGTGACTACTTGACCAATAAAATGTGACAGAAGAAACATTCTGTAACTTCCAGGTTAGATCACAAGAAACCTTGCAACTTCATCTGTGTCTCTTGAAACACATGCTGTTGGGATGCTCTGTTTTAGAATCCAGCCTCCATTTCCTGAGAAGCCCAAGACACAGTTTCCAGCCAAGAGCCAACATCAACTGTCAGCCATGTGATTGAGTAATTTCATATGTCCACCCCATCTGAGCCTGGAATTTCATGACAGATTCCAAGTAACAGCCTCCCAACTGAACCTAGCAACCCATAGAACCATGAGAGATAATAGTAAATTGTTGTTTTTAAGCTGTTAGGCTTTAAGATGATTTGTTACACAGTAATAGTCAACTAGCCCACATACCCTTTTGGTCTCCTGCTGTAGGTTCTAAAAAAAAGAGAGCCACTTTAATTTATCTTCTCTGTAAGTTGATCTACCCAAACATTATGTTACAAGAAAAAGCAAACTGAAATTCTAGCTGTTTCAAACTGCCAAGTCTTCTCCGATGTGATCTGGACAGAATATACATTCACAGCTTAGTTACAGTGATTTTCAGCATAAATATTTGAAAATAATTAGGTCTTTCAAGTGGTTCCCAACTTAAGCTCTTCCCTGTCTTCAGGAATTCTAAATTGCCTTTTTATCAAAGTAACACTGGCTGCTACCTAGCGCCAGGATTTTTAAAATCCTACATGGGTAAAAACAGAATAATGTACCATTTAAACATTGTAAATGGTTTTATGCCACTCTTGGAAAACGTAAATCCTGAATTGTGTGTGTCTGTGGCAGATGACCTTGGTTTAGAGCAAGAAAAGCCAGTGGACCTTCAGTTATGCAAAAGTATAACAATGATTCCTTTCTAAAAATATGAAGGTTTGAGGCTGCCGCTCCAAAGAACTGAGCGTTCTGTACAACAATGTAAAGATTTGTCTTACAGGAAAGCAGAGGTATAGCTTTGTAGATAATATTATCTTTAAAGTAGTGATTTTCAAACTTGAAACCACTTTTAAAATAAAAATTATTGGAAATCCTCAGCACTGTTTTACATTATTATAAAATTATTTAGACATGTACAAACACAAAAGAAATATACATTGAGTGCCAACTTAATCTCAGGCACTGATTTAGGCACTGCTAACAGACTATGTCCCTGAACTCAGGAAGTATAAAATCTGGTGGAACTATGATTATAAATGGACCAGGCAACTTACTTTCCACACATCGTTTTATTCAAGACAGGAAAATACAGATTTTGGAAAATGCATTCATGCTGCACTATTACAATCTGATGTCTTTGAAAGGCTAAAGAGCAAGATACCTGGGTAGATAGGAGTGGAGATTCCCTGGGCGAGATAAGATGCTCGTGCAGTGAATTGTCCTGAAAAAGGGCTAAGCCAGGGGTCAGAAATGGGGATTCAGAAAGTAGGACTCACAGGCAAGATAAAGATACCCTCTCTACAGGTTCCTGTCAGTCAGATCTGGACTATAAGGCAAAAAGTTGGCCACAAAGCCCATTCTGCACTGAGAACCACGGATACAAGCATTTAAAAAAAAACCAATACAAATGTTAGAAAATTGAAGAAAAATTATTGGTTCCAAAATTTGAAAACTGCTAAATGAATATTAATAGATGTTTGATTAAATGCCTACAAAATGTAACATTATGTCAGCAGTATTAATTTTAAAATTTGTATTCATTAAAATTACATTTAAAAATAATTATTGAGTCAGATTATCTCATTTTACAAGAATTCTCAAATACGCACAATAGCCAAGATGTCCTTGTCAATCATAAATTAAATGAGTTGCCAGATAATTTCCAAAGGAAACATAAATATCCACTCATATAGTCAATATGAAATTAATTTGGGCTATGTGTCAAAGCATTTGATAGGAAGTGGGATATGGTCTCTAAAAGTTTGAGAACTTACAGGCAACAAAGATCTTAAATGTTCAGCAAAGGTCTGATTTCCCGGCACCCTTTCAGCAGTGGTAGCTGCTTCCCTAGCCATGTTGAAGCAGGCCAGGTATTAAGTGAGGAGAGGTATCAATAAGGGGCCACTGAAACCACTGTAAACCCAGAGTTTGTGTGATTTAGAAGAAGGTGACCCCCTTCAAGTAAATGAAGCCCCAGCCAGGGTACAGCTCTTGAGTTGGGAGTAGAATGGATTTCAGCTCCTATCTGCCTATAAGCCTAGGAGGCACATAAAGCTGAAATCCATTCTACTCCCTTCTCATCAAGAGCTGTATCTCTTTATTCAGAATACAACATGTATGAGCACTCAGGATAGCCACGAATAGTATTCTGTGGAAATGTTTCAGTTTGTGTGGTACCTGTCGGTTACCCTGCAGCTCTACTTCCTTCTCATGGTCCTGAAACTTCAGTTCAGTATTCATGGAAAGTTTTGGCCTGGCCACTACTTTGCTGTAGGAAATGGAGGGGAAGGATTTGTTCCACTCTTGGGACAAAAAGAAGAGAAAGATTCCCTTCTCTTAGGTCAGCACAGTGTAAATGAAGATAGTTGTGTGCAGTAGAGTGAGAATATGGCTCTCATTGTCAGCCAAGGCAGGCTAGGCCAGAGCCTAAGAGCATGAAAACCCATTCCTGAGCATAAGACAGCAAACCCTAGAACACTTAAAGTAACTGGGGGACATTTGTGAGCACAGTGTATGACAGTCAGGTGCTTGGGGCTTGAGCACTATACATTGGGTACTTAAAATGGAATTCAAATTTATTTTATAGTCATAGGCTAGTGCCAAGTCAAAATACTAAGCTATTTCTCTCCTTCACAGAAGCTCTAGTCTAACAAGAAATTCAAGCAGAATTGAAAGAGTGTTCAATAAAACATAAAAATAAAAACAAACACTGCCTTCTCAACTTAAGCTTTAATATATCAATAATTAACTTAAATGTAAGTAGCCCAAATACACAAATCAAAAGACAGAGACTGACAGAGTATATAATAAAACGCAGCCCATCTAGATGCTGTTTATAAGAAATTCACTTCGAATTCTACAAAAAGGAGTTTATACACTAATATCTAATAAAATGAAATTCAGATAAAAGAAAATGACTAGAGACAAAGAGGCACATTACTTAATAATAGAAGGACCAATCCATCAGGAAGACAGATGATTCTAAATATGTGCTCACCAAATAACAGAGCCTTAATATACATACAACAAAAAGACGGACCTGAAAGAAGAAATAGAAAAATCCACAGTTAGAGTTGGGGATTTCAACACTCACCTCTCACCAATGGATAGAACTACTAGACAGAAAATCAGCAAGGACATTGGAGACCTGAACAATGCAATCAACCAACATGATCTAATTGGCATGTATAAAACTCTCCAGTCAATAACAGCAGATTTCAATGTTTTAAGTTTGTCATATGGCCCTATATTCTGGCCATAAAACAAACCTAACAAATTTAAAGAATTAAAATCATACAGTTTTTTTCTGATGGAACTAGAAATGAGTAACAGAAAATGACAATCTCTAAATATGCAGACATTAAACAACATACTTTTACATAATCTATGGATCAGAGATAGTCTCGAAGGAACTTTTAAAGTGCTTAGAACTGAAACAAAAGTACGACATATCAATATCTGTAGGATACAGCTAAGGCAGTGTCAAGAGATAAATTTATTGTACTAAAATGCTTATATTAGGAATGCAGAGAGGGCTCACATCAATCAAGAAACTAGAAAAGGAATAGCAAAAAAATCCAAGCAAATATAAAGATGGAAATAAACATAATAGCAGAAACAAATAAAATTGAAAATAGATAAATAATAAGAATCAATTGAAACAATCTTGTTCATTGAAAAAAACAAGAAAATTAATAAAACTCTAGCAATACTGACAAAAATAGAGAAAAGATATAAATCACCAAGATCAAGTGTGGAACAAAGGATATACTCAAAATCCTGCAGCCATTAAAAGAATAATAAGGGAATCCTACAAAAAAACTTCAAACTATGCTACAAGGCTACAGTAACCAAAACAGCATGGTACTGGTACCAAAACAGAGATATAGACCAATGGAACAGAACAGAGTCCTCAGAAATAATACCACACATCTACAGCCATCTGATCTTTGACAAACCTGAGAAAAACAAGAAATGGGGAAAGGATTCCCTATTTAATAAATGGTGCTGGGAAAATTGGCTAGCCATAAGTAGAAAGCTGAAACTGGATCCTTTCCTTACTCCTTATACGAAAATTAATTCAAGATGGATTAGAGACTTAAATGTTAGACCTAATACCATAAAAATCCTAGAGGAAAACCTAGGTAGTACCATTCAGGACATAGGCATGGGCAAAGACTTCAGGTCTAAAACACCAAAAGCAACGGCAGCAAAAGCTAAAATTGACAAATGGGATCTAATTAAACTAAAGAGCTTCTGCACAGCAAAAGAAACTACCATCAGAGTGAACAGGCAACCTACAGAATGGGAGAAAATTTTTGCAATCTACTCATCTGACAAAGGGCTAATATCCAGAACCTACAAAGAACTCCAACAAATTTACAAGAAAAAAACAAACAACCCCATCAAAAAGTGGGCAAAGGATATGAACAGACATTTCTCAAAAGAGGACATTCATACAGCCAACAGACATATGAAAAAATGCTCATCATCACTGGCCATCAGAGAAATGCAAATCAAAACCACAATGAGATACCATCTCACACCAGTTAGAATGGCGATCATTAAAAAGTCAGGAAACAACAGGTGCTGGAGAGGATGTGGAGAAATAGGAACACTTTTACACTGTTGGTGGGATTGTAAACTAGTTCAACCATTATGGAAAACAGTATGGCGATTCCTCAAGGATCTAGAACTAGATGTACCATATGACCCAGCCATCCCATTACTGGGGATATACCCAAAGGATTATAAATTATGCTGCTATAAAGACACATGCACACGTATGTTTATTGCAGCACTATTCACAATAGCAAAGACTTGGAATCAACCCAAATGTCCATCAGTGACAGATTGGATTAAGAAAATGTGGCACATATACACCATGGAATACTATGCAGCCATAAAAAAGGATGAGTTTGCGTCCTTTGTAGGGACATGGATGCAGCTGGAAACCATCATTCTTAGCAAACTATCACAAGAACAGAAAACCAAACACCGCATGTTCTCACTCATAGGTGGGAACTGAACAACGAGATCACTTGGACTCAGGAAGGGGAACATCACACACCGGGGCCTATCATGGGGAGGGGGGAGGGGGGAGGGATTGCATTGGGAGTTATACCTGATGTAAATGACGAGTTGATGGGTGCAGCAGACTAACATGGCACAAGTATACATATGTAACAAACCTGCATGTTATGCACATGTACCCTACAACTTAAAGTATAATAATAAATTAAAAAAAAAAAAAAAAAAAAACTAAATACACATACGTTCAACAACTTAGAAGAAATGAACCAGTCTCTCAAAAACTGTTACAACTCAACCAAGGTGAACTAGATAACATAAATAGTCCTATTACCATTACAGAAAATGAATCCATTATTTAAAAGTTCTTGAAAAAGAAAGTTTTAGGTTGATGTTCACTGGAGAGTTCTAGACGTTTTAAACACCAATTTTCCATAATCTCTTCCAAAAAATAGAAGAGGAGGAAATACTTTCCAACTCACTTTGTGAGGCCAGTGTTATCATGGCACCAACACTAGATAAGACAATAAGACAAAAAGATAAAATATGACTTTTTCCAGATTTCCCATTGGTTTTACCTACATCAAAATGCTTTTTTCAGTTTATTCAATAAATATGGGGACGTATTTTTAAAAATGCATTGCCTTCCCGACTTAGACTCCTGGTCCCACTTTTCAGAGGAAACTATTTCTGAGAGAATGCAATGAGCATTCACTTTTTAGTCAAAGAGATAAGAAAAGAGATGTCTTTCCAAAATGCAACCATGTTCTCCAAAAGCGTCCTGTGAACAGCAAGGCCCACAGAAGAGTAAGCAGCAAAATATACTGGGGGTGAGACTTCACAAAGTTAATTTCTTATCTTTGATCAGAAGTCCTCATGGATTCACTAACCAATCCTCCATGAACCCCTCCTACAAATCCAAATTCTCAAAATAATTCTTCCTAAAGAAAACCCTTTGCATTAATAGCAGATTACAATTTCTCTTTGTTTGCATTTGGGGTTGACATAAATTATATATGGAGCGACAGAGGAAAAGAAAACTTAAACGTCCCAGCCATAGGGGATACTATTAAAAGAGTCAATCTTGGGTTCCAGGTTTTTCTATTTTTTCTTTTTTTTTTTTTTTTTTTGAGATTAAGTCTTGCTCTGTCACCCAGGCTAGAGTGCAGTAGTGCGATCTCGGCTCACTGCAGTCTCTGCCTCCCAGGTTCAAGCAATCCTCCTGCCTCAGCCTCCTGAGTAGCTGAGACTCCAGGTGTGTACCACCATGCCCAGCTACTTTTTGTATTTTTAGTAGAGATGGGGTTTCATCATGTTGGCCAGGCTGATCTCAAACTCCTGACCTCAAGTGATTTGCCTACCTCCACCTTGCTTCCCATTTTTTAGTTATTCTAAAGAGTCTTGTTTGTAAGGAATTTCCAGAAAACATCACCCTTAACTTTTGAGAGCAAGGCAGCTAAACTATCCCAGGAATATTAGCATGAGCCCTAATACTTAAGAGTAACCCTAGTAAGAACAATGCACAGCTTTTCCTAATAAGCCATTTTACTGCTCTGCATCACTACCTTGTTAATAGCCTCCAGCACCCATGCTGGGCTTCCATTAGCAAGAACAGCCACAGGCCCAATTCACTCATGGGTCTGAGCACCCTCCTTTTCAAAATAGCTTTGAGCTCAGCCACAAGACCTAATGTGCATGTTTTCCTTGCAACTGCCTCTGTGTAAAACTAGGTGAATTTATTCTCTGAAAAAAAGACATGCCAGAATGTTAAACATTCTTCCAAAGAAATACAAAGTTGGGGTTTGAATCTGTGCAGATGCAATCAGCCCAAACCTCATAAAATAATGCCACAATTTCAGTGTCACAAATCCATCACGTTAACTGTTTAACATTTAATGAATGGAAAACTGCCTTTCTTCTTTTTGAAGATGAATTCATAAATTCTAGTAAAAATTATCTCTCTGAACAGAGGCTGCACAGGCCCACAAAGACAAGCATTCAACCAGAAAAACTTAGTGCTAGAAGAGCCACATCATCCCCTACTACAGGGCCCCTATGGAAAGTATGGAAAAGTGGACAAAGGATACTTCATACAATGTTTCTTGGGTGCTTAGGGATTCTGTAACAGATATGTACTTCAGCTTTTGAAAGAAATGAAAATGAATTTTCTGCCTGTTTCTTTATAAGCCTGATATAAGGGTTTTAAATGGATTTTGACCACAATTTTCTTAGCCTGACGGTGAGCATTTTTTGAAAAAGAGTGGTCATATTTTCAATATTTTACTGATGCTTTACATCAATCATTTAAAATACCATCTGCCTTCTTTGCCAAGAGCCCCAGTTCTGAATTTAGAAGAGAAAGCACAACCAAAACCCCACAGAAACAAAATTTAAACTCTGTTAAAAACACCAACCCAGAGATGCATTCTGTGTACAGTAGAGGAGGGTCCCAGGTAACTCCTCTGGAGCAGTGAGATGGAAGCTGGCTCTCCACTAAGGGAAGAGTCCATTAAAATGCTGTTCACCAGGTGCATGGAAGTGCACTCAGAGGGCCATTCCAACAGAAAAGCACCGAGGTCACGAGGCTCTTCCTGTCCAACAAGTGGTGGCAGTGCCAGGTCGAGGGTTACTAAATGACAGGATATCTGTCTATGGTTTATTTCTGTGTAATTGGTAGTATGCCAACTTGCAGCATTTGAGGTTGTTTTGTGTGTATGTTGTAGGGGTGGGGGAGTTGTTGGGCATAGTTTGTTTTGCTTTCACAATTCAAAGGTCAGAAATACTGTATTTTCAGCTTAATCATCATCACTGAGATAAGGGCTATACTATCTCAATGAACAAGGCTCCCAGAAAAAGAAAGCATAAAATCAAGCATTGTGAGGAGTGGAAAAAAAAGACAAGGGCAGGTCTTAAACTCTTGGATTATTTTTCACCTTAGCCTCTATCTTCCTTGGGAGCTCTCTAAGGACCCTGAACTGTGAAGGGTTTTTTTTCCGGTGCAGGGGTGGGCTACTGGGTTTGCATATTTGTGATTTGCAAGGACCGGCAAGTCAAATTTCATATGTGCCTTTCTCTGTGGCCAGAAAAAGAATATAAGTCTTGGTATTTTTCTAATCCAGTCAATGCTTGGAACTTTCAGGACAATTTATTATCATGTAACTTACAGTATAGAATAGTAAAATCTTGGCTTTGCATTTAAAAGCCTGGGAAAGATTTATACCCAAAACCCTATTTGGTCCTGCATACTTAGGGGATAAGATTTCTTCACTTCAAATATCTTAACGTGAAAAACTGAGGCACTAATAGTTCACATGTCAAAACTTCACTGGCCAATTTTAAATTTCAAATCAAGCCTTCCCCCATGGAATTCTCACAGGAACTCTATGTCTCATAACCAATTTCTGTGTCATTTCAGGGCCTGACTGCTTTTTTAGCATAGATGAATGCTTTTGGAGAGTATAATTTCACCTCATATTCTTCTAAGGACTCTTCTCCTACACCTCTAGTCCCTCCAAGTCCATTAAGTGAGATCCTTTTCCTCACTCTCCACTTATTAATCGTACACTTACCTGACTGACAATCTCACCTCACCCACTTCACCTCCATTTGTGTTCCTACCTCATAGATCCATTTAATATATCTAAAAACTCGTTTCTCATGTGCAGTCTCAAATTTCTCTGCCTTCCATCCATAAGTGGGACTGAAAATATGTTCCATAGGTTACAAATGACTTTGGACCAAAGGTGCTATGAAGCTGTAATCAAATTGCATAAATACTACAGTTACATGAGTAAAGAAACTAGTAGGTGATATTTTCTGTCAACATAAAAGAGAAGGTTAAAACTTAGCTCCATACACATAGAATCTCCTACAAATTGTTTTTGTGAAGTTATAGGTTATCACTTTACAAATTTCTTCAACACTTTTAAATTATTTATTTATTTTTTGAGACAGCATCTCACTCTGTTGCCCAGGCTGGAGTGCAGTGGTGTGATCACGGCTCACTGCAGCCTTTACCTTCTGGGCTTGAGTGATCCTCCTGTCTTAGCCTCCTGAGTAGCTGGGTCTACAGGCATTTGCCACCATACTAATTTAAAATATATATATATACACACACATATATATATATGTGTGTGTGTGTGTATATATATATATTTTTTTTTTTTTTTTTTTTTGGGGGAATAGGTTTTTTTTTTTTTGTTGATGCGCGTTTAGATCTTGGGCTCGAGCACTCTTTCTGCTTTGGCCTCCCAAAGTGCTGGGATTACATGTATGAGCCACTGTGCCTGGTCTCAATACTTTTTTTTTTTTTTTTTTGTACAGCTATATTTTGTAGATAAGGGTATCTGTGCTTCACCACATGTTCTCATCGTTAATTTCACTTTGCACAGTATGCGTTATCTTTGGCATTATAATCCCCTTTCAAATCCCTACTTATCCCCGTGTCTTCATGCACAACTACACATCGAAATAGGAAAACACATCTATGAAGCAATATCAAAAAAATACACTTAAGGCTTAATATGCTGTACTATACATGCGTTTAGTCACTTTTTCACTGTCAAAAAGCAAAATGCCATGACTTAGCCGAAGAGGAAAAATTTTGCTCAAATTTTCTCCTCTGGATAATGGAAGAAAATATAATGACAAATGTCAAACTCAGAGAATAATTCCTGGAATAAAATTCATATAGTGAAACCAGACAATTCACTGCTTCCCTGAAGCCAATTATGTATGCTAAATAGCCTTCACTGTTTTTTGTTTGTTCTTTTAGTTTTCATTTGTTTTAGATTCGGGGGTACATGTGCTTGTTTGTTATGTGGGCATATTGCATACTGGTGGGGATTGGGCTTCTAGTGTATTACCCAAATAGTGAACATTGTACCATATAGGTAATTTTTCAACCTTCACCCCACTCTCACTTTTCTCCTTTTGGAGTCCCCAGTGTCTATTATTTCCATCTTTATGTGTACCCATTGTTTAGTTTCCACTTATAAGTGAGGACATGTAGTATTTGATTTCGGGTTTCTGAGTTAGTTCACTTAAAATAATAGCCTCTAGCTCCATCCATGATGCTGCAAAGGATGATATTTCACAGCTGCATATTATTCCGTGGTTTATATATCACATTTATTTATCCAGTCAACTGCCAATGGACACTTAGGTTGGTTCCATGACTTTGATATTGTGAATAGTGCTGCTGTGAATGTATGAGTACAGGTGTCTTTTTGATATAATCATTTCTTTTCCCTTAGGTAGATAACCAGTAATGGGACTGCCAGATCAAATGGTAGTTCTATTTTTAGTTCTTTGAGAAATCTCTATACTGTTTTCCATAAGGTTGAACAAATTTACATTCCACCAACAACATATAAGCATTCCCTTTTCTCCATATCCATGCCAACATCTGTTGTTTTTTTTGACATTTTAATAGTAACCATTCTGACTGAGGTAAGGTATCTCATAATTTCTCTGATGATCAGTGATGTTGAGCATTTTTTCATGGGTTTGTTGGCTGCTTGTATTTCTTCTTTTGAGAAATGTCTGTTCATGTCTTTTGCCCAGCTTTTAATGGGGTTGTTTGTTTTTATTCTTGCTGAGTTGAGTTCCTTGTTGATTCTGGATATTAATCCTTTGTCAAAGGCATAATTTGCAAATGCACTGACTAGTTTTTGTTGAGCTGTGTGCTCGGCATATGTACTGTACACATATACATAACTCACCACCTCTACAAGGAAGTTATTAATGAACCCATCTTATAAATGAGGCAAATAGCATCATCCATTCCATTGAGATCTTATAGTTAATATGGGACAAAGCCAGTAAATAGTGAAGTGTTACATTTAGTACAGAATAAAGTCAGAATTCACACCTAGATCTATCACCAAGGTCTATGCCATTTCTCTGTCACTGTGAAGAGATATCTTTTATTGGGAAAATTCACCTACTATATTTGGCTATAACTTTTCCAGTGTAGATCCTGGTCACTCAACTTGAACAACAACAGGTTGCATAAAAAATAGATTTTTTAAAAGCAGAAATTAGACAAAAAAAGGCTCTAGAAAAACAATTATTTAACATGACCTGAAACATGAAAATAATTAACAGTTCATCAACTGCTAATGGCAATTGCCCAGGTACTTCAGGGTCCTGTGAAAGTACAGTCACTTCCATGTCATCTAATAAAATCCCTCAGAAGTTCATACTAACTCTAGGCCCTGAGAAATTGGTATGCACTAGTCACAGGAGCCCATGTGTTAAATTCGTGCCACAAGAAAAAATATCTCCCAGACCTTGCCTTCCTTTAGGAATACAGGGAGAAAATTATAAAATGTGTAGTGGAGTTTAGAAAACAAAACAATCCAAATTAAGACCAGTACACCTTGGTAATCTTTGATATACCAACCATGTATTAAAAAGTAGTAAAAGTGGAAGACTTCTCCGGGGTTGCCTATGAGATACAGCCAGGAGGAACATCTCCAAACAAGGGAAGGGGACGTCAGAATGACTGGCAGGCTACTAGCAGATCTTTAGAGGGAAGGCATTGAGAATGAACAGAGAGGGAAGACACAGATGCTGGGCTGAAAGGGGAGGAAGCTGGGAACCCTCCATGGGGCTACCACACCGCAGGACTTGTTCCTGGCCCCCAGTGACTCCTGTGGGAGGAGTGAGTTGAACAGGCAAGGAGCAACCCACTCTCACCGTGAGCCTCTGGAATGCCCATGCAGGAGACCTCTTGACCACCATAGACACTTGTGTTGGCAGGGAGAGCTTCTTAGACAAGTGGTAGGGGCAGAACTCCAACTGGTGCAGAGTCCAGAGGGCTTAGTGCAAGAGCATTTGTAGTGGAGCACAACTGGGGATGCCCATCCCCCTAGGCTCGACTTGCTCCCATGGGAGACTTTAGCCCTAGGGGAACTGTGCAACCTGAACCCTGCAAGGTAGTCTTGCCCATGAGACTGGACAGTTCAATCTGAGAACCCCATGGTCTTCTGGCCTTTCTCAGGGCCCTCAGCCTGGCCACACCTGCTTGCAGTACAGCCGCTGGGGGCCTGCATCAGAGCTCCTGTGCCGGCAGACTGCACCTGACTGGAAGAGGGCTCCAGCAGAGTGCCCCTGCAAACACTCACCTGCCCACCTGCTCCCTCCCCCATTGCAGCCTCCCCTGTGCCACTTTGCCTGCAAGCACTTGCCCAGAGCCACATCCTGCATTGCTTTGAAGGCATGTGTGTGTGCCAGTAAATCTTGCCTTCCCTTCCTGCCAGCACATTTGTGCGTGTGCACCATGCCAAGCCACTGCTGCCAGCATAAGTGCGCTCTGCCCTTCTACCCCCCGCCACACCACCACTGTCACTGGAACCTTATCAGGCATGGAGCCTGCCAGCACCACTCCCACCAGCACTCCACCACAGTGTCCACACTGTCACTAGTGCAAAACAAGTGGAGAACAGTGGACCCAACAACCTCCTGCATGAATGTGCACAGAGTGTGCAAACAGTACTGCGCCCACCAGCACTCCACCCCTCTGCTAACACCATCACCAGTGCAAATGTGCACACAGTAGCAGGCAGGGGCTCCCAAACCCAAGCCATGCTATCACCACCACTGCTGGGAACACCTGCGAGGAGGCCATTCACTAGCACCCTGCTGCAGTCAATGAGTGTGCACCTCACCATGCTGCTGCTGCCACTGCTTCTGGCACCTGTGAAAAAGGACAAATCCTACTGCTACTGCCCTATGAAGTGCTTTGGCTGACACCAGCCATTGGAGTCTTGTGACCAGTGGTCCAGGAGCACCTCAGTCCCTCCAGTGCAGCAGGTTCCTAACCTCGAGGAGCCAGATAACAAAGCTGAGACAGATATCAGTCCCTCAGAATTACAATATGCAGTTCAGGAGTTCTGAGTTTAGCCTTGGCCCCTTAAGATTTTCCAGAAATGAAGCCAGTCAAGTGAACCCATCTTATGCCACAATCAAACCGTCAAGTTCATCAATGGGATAACATAAATAAAACCCATCCAAAGGAAAGCCACTTCAGAGACTGAAAGAACATCTGCTCAAAAAGATGAGAAAGAAGCATCACAAAACTCTGACAACTCAAAAAGCCAGAGTGTCTTCTTTTCTCCAAATGATTGCACTAATTCTCCAGCAAGGGGAATTAACTGGGCTCAGATGGCTGAAATGACAGAAATCGAATTCAGAATATGTATAGAAATGAAGATCATTGAGATTCAGGAGAACACTGAAACCCAACCTAAGGAAGCTAAGAATCACAATAAAATGATACAGAATCTTACAGACAAAATAGCCAGCATGGGAAAGAATGTAACTGACCTGATAGAGCTGAAAAACACGCTACAAAAGTTTCATAATACAATTGCAAGTATTAACAGCAGAATAAACCAAACTGAGGAAAGAATCTCAGAGCTTGAAGACTGGTTTTCTGAAATAAGACAGAAAAGAATAATAATTTAAAAAAGGAATGAAAACCTCCAAGAAATATGAGATTATGTAAGGAGACCGAATCTATGACTATTGGTGTTCCTGAAAGAGATGGGGTGAATGGAAGCAACTTGGAAAATGTATTTCAAGATATCATCCATGAGAACTTCTCCAACCTAGCTAGAGAGGACAACATTCCAATTCAGGAAATGCAACAAACTCCTGCAAAATACTTTACAAGAAGATCATCCCTAAGACATACAATTATCAGATTTTCTGAGGTCAAAATGAAAGAAAAAAACATTAAAGCCTGGGCATGGTGGCTCACGCCCGTAATCCCAGCTACCTGGGCGGCTGAGGCAGGAAAATCGCTTGAACCCAGGAGGTGAAATTTGCAGCAAGCCAAGATCGTGCCACTGCACTCCAGCTTAGGTAACAGCGAGACTCCATCTCAAAAAAATAAAATAAAATAAAAATTAAAAAAAATTAAAGGCAGCTAGAAAGGTCAGATTCCCTAGAAAGGGATACCCATAAGACTAATAGTGGATCTCTCAGCAGAAACTCTATAAGCCAGAAGAGAGAGAGGGCCTATATTCAAGATCCTTAAAGAAAATAAATTCCAATCAAGGATTTCATATCTGGTCAAATTAAGCTTTGGAAACACAGAAGAAATAAGATCCTTTTCAGACAAGCAAATGCTGAGGGACTCTGTTGCCACCAGACCTGCCTTACAAGAGCTCCCAAAAGAAGCACTAAATGTAGAAAGGAAGGACGGTTATCAACCACTACAAAAACACACTTAAGTACACAGATCAGTGACACTATCAAGCAACCACACAAACAAGTCAGCATAATAACTAACTAACAACACAATGACAGGATAAAGTCCATACATACCAATACTAACCTTGAATGTAAATGCGCAAAATGCTCCAAGTAAAGAGAGGATGTGGAGAAATAGGAATGCTTTTACATTGTTGGTGGGAGTGTAAACTAGTTCAACCATTGTGGAAGACAGTGTGGCTATTCCTCAAGGATCTAGAACTAGAAATGCCATTTGACCCAGCAATCCATTACTGGGTATATACCCAAAAAATTATAAATCATGCTGTTATAAGGACACATGCACATGTATGTTTATTGTGGCACTATTCACAATAGCAAAAACTTGGAAACAGCCCAAATGTCCATCAATGAGAGACTGGATTCGGATAATGTGGCACATATACACTATGGAATACTATGCAGTCATAAAAAAGGATGCGTTCATGTCTTTTGCGGGGACATGGATGAAGCTGGGAACCATCATTCTAAGCAAACTATCACAGGGACAGAAAACCAAACACTGCATATTCTCACTCATAGGTGGGAGTTGAAAAACGAGAACAAATGGACACAGGGTGGGGAACATCACACACCGAGGCCTGTCAGGGGGTGGGGAGCTGGGGGAGGGATAGCATTAGGAGAAATACCTAATGTAAATGATGAGTTGATGGGTACAGCAAACCAACACGGCACATGTATACCTATGTAACAAACCTGCATGTTGTGCACATGTACCCTGGAAGTTAAAGTATAATTTTTTTAAAAAAAGGCAAACAGTGGCAAGCTGGATAAAAAAGCAAGGCAAGACCCAATGGTATGCCATCTTCAAGAGACCCATCCCACATGGAATGACACCCATAAACTCAAAAAAGAGATGGAGAAAAATCTACAAAGCAAATGGGGAACAGAAAAAAGTAAGGTTGGTGATATGGTTTGGCTGTGTCCTTACCCAAATCTCATCTTGAATTGTAACTCTCACAATTCCTACATGTCATGGGAAGAACCTGGTGGAAGGTGAATGATGATTGAACTATGAGGACAGATCTTTCCTGTGCTATTCTCGTGATAGTAAATGAGTCTAACAAGATCTGATGGTTAAAAAAAAAAAAGGGAGTTTCTCTGCATAAGCGCTCTTTGTCTGCTCTCATCCATGTAGCATGACTTGCTCCTCCTTGTCTTCTGCCATGATTGTGAGGCTACCTAAGCCACATGGAACTACAAGCCCAACTAAACCTCTTTCTTTTGTAAATTGCCCAGTCTTGGGTATGTCTTTATCAGCAGCATGAGAAGGGACTAATACAGTTGGAATCCTAATTTCAGATAAAACAGACTAAACCAACAAAGTTCAAAAAAGACAAAGAGGGACATTAACTACATAAAGAAAAGGGTTCAATTCAACAAAAAGAGCTAACTATCCTAAATATATATGCACCCAACACAGGAGCATCCAGATTCATAAAGCAAGTTCTTAGAGACCTTCAAAGAGACTTAGACTCCCACATTAAAATAGTGGGAGACTTCAACACCCACTGACAATATTAGATCATTGAGGCAGAAAATCAACAAAATGTTCAATACTTCAACTCAATACTGGACCAAATGGACCTAATCTGCAGAACTATACACCCCAAAACAATAGAATATACGTTCTTATTGCCATATGGTACAGACTCTAAAATCAACTACACAATCAGATATAAAACAATGCTCAGCAAAGTAAAAAAAAAAAAAACCAAAATTATACCAACCTCACTCTCAGACCACAGCACAATAAAAATAGAAATCAAGACTAAGAAAATCACTTGTTACCATACAATTACATGGAAATTAAACAAACTGTTCCTGAATGACTTTTGGGTAAGTAATAAAAGTAAGGCAGAAATCAAAAAGTTCTTTGAAACTAATGAGAATGATGATACAGAATACCACAACCTTTCGGACACTGCTAAAGCAATGTTAAGAGGGAAATTTATAGCACTAAATGTCCACATCAAAAAGTTAAAAAGATCTCAAGTTAACAACCTAACATCACAACTAGAAGAACTAGAGAAGCAGAACAAACCAACCCCCCAAAGCTAGCAGAAAACAAAAAATAATAATAACCAAAATCAGAGTTGAACTGAGGGAGATTGGTACACAAAAACCATTCAATAGATTAGTGAATCCTGGAGGTGGTTTTTTGAAAAAATTCATAAACTAGACAGACTGCTAGCTAGACTAATAAAGAAGAAAAGATCAGAAGGTCCAAATAAACACAATTAGAAATGACAAAGGAGATATTAACACTGACCTCACAGAAATACAAATAACTATCAGAGACTATTATGAACATCTCTTTGCAAACAAATTGGAAAATCAAGAAGAAATGACTATATTCCTGTATACATACACCCTCTCAAGACTGAACCAGGAAGAAATTGAATCCCTGAAAAGACAAATTGTAGGGAGACCCCCTGAAACTATTGCTACAGAATAAAAGATGAAATACTCCTGATTATTGTAAATACGAAATTGCATGCAGGATTGTGCAAAGACAATGCCAGGCTGGGCTGCCAGAATGAGCCAACAGCACGTGATGTGCTTCCCCTGCAGAGAGCCTATGACCGGATGTGCAGTCAGGGAGGTTTCACATCACCAAGATTCCTATCCCAGAAAAGCAGATGTTCATAACCCTGGGAATGGAATGCGACCCTTGTGGAGAGCCTATAAATGGAGGCATGGGGGGTCACCTGTCCATATAGATAAGATAGGGCTATAAACGCCCTCATCTTGCCACGGCTCTTCTAGGCCTCTTTAGGGTTAAGGCGTACTCCCTTCTGAGAATTTCTGGTCTAACCAGTTGTCTAGCTTCACATCCTGTTTCTATGGATTCTTTGTAACCAGTTTTTGCTGTAACTGTTACTACTGATTAATATCTTGCTAATCACAGGTTATGGAAAGACTGTGTTCCTGTTTTAAGGCTCTGTTAGAAATTACTGATGCACACATTATATTGTAAATTCTTATCTCTGTATACTGTACTTCTGCATACAGATGTTATGTTAAAGAACTACTTCATCCCCATGTGACCATCTCACCTCACAATCAAATGACCCTAAATCCCTCACTAACCTACCCCCGCCCTCACTAAACTCAATAATAAATGCTGGCATATCCAGTGCATTGTTGGCACCACAGGACCAGAAGGCAGTGATCCCTCTGGACCCAGTTTTCACTTGTTTGTGTGTGTCTATTATTTCTCGACCTACCGATCTGCCTGGGAACAAAGAGAGAGCCCCGTTGCATTGCAGGCTACTGGTCAGATCCCGCAATAACCAATAACAAGCTCTGAAATTAAATCAGTAATAAATGTACCAGATGTACAAAGAAGAACTGATACCATTCCTACTGAAACTGTTCCAAAAAACTGAAGAGGAAGGACTTCTCCCCAACTCATTCTATGAGGCCAGCATCATCCTGATACCAAAATCTGGCAGAGATACAACAAAAAAATGAAACTTCAGGCCAATATCCTTAATGAACATTGATGCAAAAACCTTCAACAAAATACTGGCAAAGCAAATCCAGCAGCACATCAAAAAGCTAATCCACCATGATCAAGCAGGCTTTATCCTTGGGATGCAAGGTTGGTTCAACACTGATAAAATCAATAAATGTGATTCATTGCATAAACGGAACTAAAGACAAAAACCACAAGATCATCTCAATAGATGCAGAAAGCTTTCAATAAAACTCAAAACACTTTCATATTAAAAACTCTTGACAAACTAGGTATTGATGGAACATACCTCAAAATAATAAGAGCCATTTATAACAAACCCACAGTCAACATCATACTGAATGGAAAAAAGCTAGATACATTCCCCTTGAAAGCCAGTACAGGACAAGGATGCCCTCTCTCACCACTCCTATTCAACAAAGTATTGGAAGTCTTAGCCAGAGCAATCAGGAAAAAGAAAGAAATAAATGACATTCAAATGGAAAGAGAGTAAGTCAAACTATCCCTGTTTGCAGATGACATGATTCTATATCTAGAAAATCCCATAGTTGGCCCAAAAGCTCCTTCAGCTGATAAATAACTTCAGCAAAATTTCAGGATGCAAAATTAATGTACAAAAATCATTAGCATTCCTGTACACCAACAACAGCCAAGCCAAGGGCCAAATCAACAATGCAATCCCATTCACAATTGCCACAAAAAGAATCAAATACTTAGGATTACAGCTAACCAAGGAGGGGAAAGATCCCTACAATAAGAATTACAAAACACTACTCAAAAAAAATCAGAGATGACACAAACGAATGGAAAAACATTTCATGTTCACAGATAGAAAGAATCAATATTGTTAAAATGGCCAATTGTTAAAATTGCTGCCTGAAGCAATTTACAGATTCAGTGTTGTTCCTATCAAACTACCAGTGACATTCTTCACAGAACTAGAAAGAACTGTTTTAAAATTTCTATGGAACTACAAAGAACTCAAATAGCCAAGGCAAAAGAACAAAAAGAACAAAACAGGAGGCATCACACTACTCGACTTCAAACTATGTTACAGGATTACAGTAACTAAAACAGCATGGTACTGGTATAAAAACAGACACATAGACTAAAGGAACAGAATATAGAGTCCAGAAATAATGCTGCACCAACACAACCATCTGATCTTTGACAAAGCTGACAAAAACAAGCAAGGCCATATGCAGAACACTGAAACTGGACCACTTCCTTGTGCCATGTACAAAAGCCAACTCAAGATGAATTAAAGACTTAAATGTAAAACCCAAAACTATAAAAACCCTGGAAGAAAATCTAGGCAATACCATTCAGGACACAGGAATTGGCAAAGATTTCATGAGGAAGACACCGAAAGTAATTGCAACAAAAGCAAAAATTGACAAGTGAAATCTAATTAAAACAAAGAGCTTCTGCACAGCAAAACAAACTATCAACAGAGTAAACAGACAACCTACAGAATGTGATAAAATATTTGCAAACTATGCATCTGACAAAGGTCTAATATCCAGCATCTATTAGGAACTGAAACAAATTTACAAGAAAAAACCCCACTATATTAAAAAGTGGGCAAAAAAACCATGAACAGACACTTTGCAAAGAATACATACATGTGTATTCTTTTAAAAGCATTTTCTTTTAAAAGCATATTTTTAAAAGCTTGATATCACAGATCGTTAGAGAAATGCAAATCAAAACAATAATAGGTACCATCTCACACCACTCAAAATGGCTATTACTAAAAAGTCAAGAAATAACAGATACTGGTGAGGCTGCAGAGAAGGGGAATGTTTATACACTGTTGGTAGGAGTGTAAATCAGTTCAACCATTGTAGAAAGCAGTGTGATAATTCCTCGAAGAGCTAAAAGCGGAGCTAATATTTGACCCAGCATCTCATTACTGGGTATATACCCAAAGGAATATAAATCATTCTACCATAAAGACACATGAATGCATATATTCATTGTAGTATTATTCACAATAGCAAAGACATGAAATCAACCTAAATGCTCATCAATGGCAGACTGAATAAAGAAAATGTGGTAGATATACATCATGGAATACTATGCAGCCATAAAAAAGAACAAGATCATGTCCTTTGCGGGAAAATGAATGGAGCTGGAGGCCATCATTCTTAGCAAACTGATGCAGGAACAGAAAACCAAATACCTCATATTCTCATTTACAAGTGGGAGTTAAATGATGAGGACAAATGGACACAAAGAGAGGAACAACAGACACTAGAGCCTACCTGAGGGTGCAGGTTTGGAGGAGGGAGAAGAGCAGAAAAAGTAACTATTGGTTACTAGGCTTAATACCTGGTGATAAAGTAATCTGTATATCAAACACCCATGACACAAGTTTACCTATATAACAAATCTGCACATATACCCCTGCACCTAAAATAAAAGTTTTTTTTAAAAAGAAAGTAGTACAAGTAAAAGGTTTATCGCAATTACCTTTTAGTTATCAAGGACAGTTTAATGTATTCATCACTAACAGAGTAATCAGTAAGACATATTTTAGAAATGTTATCAGAATTTTATTAGTCGGTTACATTTACCCCAATGAGTGCAAGTACAGTTGATCCTTGAGCAATAATGAGTTTGAACTGCACACATCCACTTCTACATGGATTTTTTTCAATATCCTGGGAATTTTTTGAACATTTGCAACAATTTGAAAAACTCCCAGAAAAACTGAGTAGCCTAAAAATATCGAAAAAAGAAAAAGTTATGTCATGAATGCATAAAATATATGTAGATACTAGTATATTTGGACATTTACCACCATAAAACGTACACAAATCTACTATACAAAATTAAAATTTATTAAAACCTATGGGTAAACAGAGACCATACATGGTGGCATTTGCAGTTAAGAGCATGTAAACAAATGTAAAGATAGAGCATTAAACTGTAACTGCATAAAACTAACTTTACTACATACTGTACTACAGTAATGATTTTGTAGCCACCTCTGGTTGCTATTGCCATGAGCTCAAGTGTTGTGACTATCTGCTTAAAACACCCTGTGTAAGTAGTTTGTCCTCTAGTAAATTGTGTATGACAGTAAAAAACTGATCTCTCCTGGTTCATACATATTTTGCATTGTGATTAGTGCAATACCACAAACTTTGAATAACACCATAAGAACCATACAAAGTGCCACTAGTGATGCTGGAAGTGCTCCCAAGAAGCACAGAAAAGTCATGACATTACAAAATAAAGTTGAATTGCTTGAAATGTGGCATAAATTGAAGTCTGCAGCTGTGGTTGCCTGCCATCTCAAGATAAATGAATCCTGAATAAGAGCCACTGTAAAAAAAAAAAAAAAGAAAAGAAAAAGAAAGAAAGAAAAAAAGAGAGAGATAGAAAGGAGACAGAGAAGAGAGAGAGACAGAGAAAGGGAAATGTGTGAAGCTGTTGCTCCAGCTATACCAGCAGCAATGAAAACCTTGCATTTTTTGCAAGATACCTTTTAAAAACATATTTTAAATGCTGCTTTTATGTGGGTGGAGGATTGCTATCAGAAAGGTATACCTGTAGACTCCAACATGACTTGAGAAAAAGTGGTCATTATATGACAACTTAAAGCAAAAGCAAGGTAAAGTATCTAAAGCTGGAGGATTTAATGTCAGCAAAGGATGGTTTAACAATTTTTTAAAATATCAAGCAGCTTCTGTCCACCAAGAGGCAGCGGAGAGTTCCTAGATGACACTAAAAAAATTATTGAAGAAAAAGGATAACTGTCTGAACAAGTTTGTAATGCAGACAAAAGTGTCCTATTCTGTAAAAAAATGCCACAAAGGGCATTTATTAGTAAGAAAGAGAAACGAGCACCAGGATTTAAGGCAGGAAGAAATAGGTTAACTCTACTGTTTTGTGCAAATGTAGTTGGGTTTATCATCAGGACACCCCTTATCAATAAAGTTGCTAACTCCAGAAGCTTGAAGGGAAAATATGAACACCAGCAGCCAATCTTTTGTTTGTACAACAAGGCCTGGACAACAAGAACCATTTTTCTGGGTTGCTCCATTGATACTTGGTATCTGAAGTCAGAAAGCACCTTGCCAGCATGGGACGGCCCTTTAAAATTCTTTTGACCTTGGACGATGGCCCAGCCACCCAGAATCTCATGAGTTCAAAATCAAAGACTGTTGTCTACTTGCCCCTAAACACAACATCTGTAATTCAGCCTTTAGATCAGTGGGTCATAAGAATCATTAAGGCTCATTACACAAGATATTCCATGAAAGACTGTCAACACTATGGAAGAGAACCCTGACAGAAAGAAGACAACACAAATCTAGGATTACGTTATAGAAGATGCTGTTGTTGATATAGAAAAAGTTGTGAAAGTCATCAAGCTCAAAACAATAAATTCCTGCTGAAAAAAAATGTCAGATGTTTTGTATGACTCCACAGGATTTATGACAGAGCTAATCAAGGAAATAATGAAAGAGATATGGAAATGGCAAAAAAGTGATTAGTGAAGGCTTTCAAGATGTGGGTATTGGAGAAACTGAAGAGCTAATAGGCATCACACCAGAGGAATTAACTGGAGACGACATGGAGATGAGTGCTTCCAAACCCAGTGCTAGATAACGAGAAAGACATAGAAGAAACTGTGCCAGAAAAAAAGAAAAAAAAAGAAAAAAAAAAAGATTTTAGACAATCTGGCTAAAGGGTCCCAATTACTCAAGACTGCTTTTAACTTCTTTTACAACATAGACCTTTTGTGTGGTGCAGGCACTGAAACGAAAGTAGATGGTAGAAGAAGGATTAATACCATATAGAAACATTTTTAAGCCTGGGTATACTAGCTCATGCCTGTAATTACAACACTTTGGGAGGCCAAGGCAGGTGGATTGCTTGAGGTTAGTAGGTCAAGGCCAGCCTGGGCTACATGGTAAGATCCTGTCTTTATAAAAAAAATTTTTTTTTAATTAGTCAGGGGCGTGCCTGTAGTCCCAGCTACTTGGGAGGCTGTGCTGGGAGAATCTCTTAAGCCCAAGAGGTTGAGGTTGCAGTGAGCTATGATTTCACCACTGCACTCTAGCCTGGGCAACACAGACTCTGTCTCTTCAAACAAAACAAAACAAGAAACATTTTTAGGGAAATGAGAAACAAAAAATCAAACAAAAATTACGATGCATTTTTATAAAGTTACACCGAGTATACCGAACTCTCTTGCCTTCCCCTTCCACCTCTGCCACTCATGAGACAGCAATACCAACCCCTCCTTGTTCTCTTCCTCCTCAGCCTACTTAACATAAAGATGATGAGAATAAAGACCTTTATAATGATCCACTTCCACATAATGAACAGTGGGATGTTTTATCTTCCTTATGCTTTTCTTAATAACACTTTTTCTCTACCTTATTTTAAGAATATATAATACACATAACATATACATTTTATGTTAACTGACCATTCATATTATTGGTAAGGCTTCCAATCAACAGTAAGCTATCAACGGTTAAGTTTTGAGTAAGTCAAAAGTCATAGATTTTTGACTGCACAGGGAGTTTGTGTCCCTAATCCCAGCAACCTGCGTGACTCAGCAGAGGCAGCCATAATCCTCCTAGGTACACAACTCCACCGACCTAGGAATCTCACTCCCATACCTCACAGCAGGCTCAGCAAGATCCGCCCAATGAGAGTCTGAGCTCAGATATGCCTAGCCCTGCCCCCACCTGATGGTCCTTCCCTATCCACCCTCGTAGAAGACAAAGGGCATATAATCTTGGGAGTTCTAGGGCCCTGCCCACCGCTGGTCCCTCTCCACACGACTACAGCTGATGCTCTCTGGAAAGTGCCACCTCCTCACAGGAGGCCTACTGGCATGAAAACAGAGCATTAAACCACCAAAGCTAAAAACCCTCATGGAGTCCATTGCACTCCCTTGTCACCTCCACCAGAACAAGTGCTGGTATCCATGACTGAGAGGCCCATAGATGGTTCACATCACAGGACTCTATGCAGACAACGCCCACTACCAGCCTGGAGCCAGGTAGACTCACTGGGTGGCTAGACCCAGAAGAGAGACAATGATCACTGCAGTTCAGCTCACAGGAAGCCTCATACTTAGGAAAAGAACAAGAGTACTATATCAAGGGAACATTCCGTGGGACAAAAAAAATCTGAACAACAGCCTTCAGCCCTAGACCTTCCCTCTGACAGAGTCTACCCAAATGAAAAGGAACCAGAAAACCAACCCTTGTTATATGACAAAACAAGGCTCTTCAACACCCCTCAAAAATCACATTAGTTCACCAGCAACGAATCCAAACCAAGAAGAGATCCCAGATTTGCCTGAAAAAGAATTCAGGAGGTTAGTTATTAAGCTAATCAGGGAGGCACCAGAGAAAGGTGAAGCCCAGTACAAGGAAATCCAAAAACGATACAAGAAGTGAAGGGAGAAATATTCAAGGAAATAGACAGCTTAAAGAAAAAACAAAAAATTCAAGAAACTTTGGATACACTTTTAGAAATGTGAAATACTCTGAAAAGTCTCAGCAATAGACTTGAACAAGAAGAAGAAAGAAATTCAGAGCTCGAAGACAAGGTCTTCAAATTAACCCAATCCAACAAAGACAAAGAAAAAATAGTAAGAAAATATGAACGAAGCCTCTAAGAAGTCTGGGGTTATGTTAAATGACCAAACCTAAGAATAATCAGTGTTCCTGAGGAAGAAGAGAATTCTAAAAGCTTGGAAAACATATTTGGGGGAAAAATTGAGGAAAACATCCCCGGCCTTGCTAGAGACCTAGCCATCCAAACACAAGAAGCACAAAGAACACCTGGGAAATTCATCACAAAAAGATTGCCTGATCACATTGTCATCAGATTATCCAAAGTTAAGACGAAGGAAAGAATCTTAAGAGCTGTGAGACAGAAGCACCAGGTAACCTATAAAGGAAAACCTATCAAATTAACATCAGATTTCTCAACGGAAACCCTACAAGCTAGAAGGAATTGGGGCCCTATCTTCAATCTCCTCAAACAAAACAATTATCAGCCAATAATTTTGTATCCAGTGAAACTAAGCTTCATATATGAAGGAAAGATACAATCTTTTCTAGACAAACAAATGCTGAGAGAATTCGCTATTACCAAGCCACGACTACAAAAACTGCAAAAAGGAGCTCTAAATATTGAAACAAATCCCGGAAACACATCAAAACAGAACCTGTTTAAAGCATAAATCACACAGGACCTATAAAACAAAAATACCAGTTAAAAAGCAAAACAAAAAACCAAAGTACACAGGCAACAAAAAGTCGGATGAATGCAACAGTACCTCACATTTCAATACTAACATTGAATGTAAATGGTCTAAATGCTCCACTTAAAAAATACAGAACTGCAGAATGGATAAGAACTCACCAATCAATTTTCTGCTCCCTCAGGAGACTCACCTAACACAGAAGGACTCACATAAACTTAAAGCAAAGGGGTGGAAAAAGGTTTTTCATGCAAATGGACACCAAAAATGAGCAGGGGTAGCTATTCTTAGACAAAACAAACTTTAAAGCAACAGCAGTTAAAAGAGACAAAGAGGAACATTATATAATGGTAAAAGGCCTGTCCAACAGGAAAATGTCACAATCCTAGACATATATGCACCTAACACTGGAGCTCCAAAATTTATAAAACAATTACTAATAGACCTAAGAAATGAGATAGACAGCAACACAGTAATAGTGGGGGACATCAATACTCCACTGACAGCACTAGACAGGTCATCAAGACAGAAAGTCAATGAAGAAACAATGGATTTAACTGTACTTTCGAACAAATGGACTTAGCAAATATATACCGAACATTTCATCCAACAACCACAGAATACACATTCTATTAAACAGCACATGGAACTTTCTCCAAGATAGACCATATGATAGGCCACAAAATGAGTCTCAATAAATTTAAGAATATTGAAATCATATCAAGCACTCTCTCAGACCACAGTGGAATAAAACTGGAAATTAACTCCAAAAGGAACTTTTAAAGCTATACAAATACATGGAAATTAAATAATTTGCTCTTGCAGATCGAACAGACATCTACAGAACTCTCAGCTCCAAATCAACAGAATATACATTCTTCTGAGCACCACATAGCACTTATTCTAAAGTTGATCACATAATTGGAAGCAAAACGCTCCTCGGCAAATACAAAAGAATGGAAATCAAAACAAACAGTCTCTCAGACCACAGTGTAATCAAATTAAAATTCAGGATCCAGAAACCCACTCAAAACCACACAACTACATGAGAACTGAACAACATGCTCCTGCATGACTACTGGGTAAATAACGAAATTAAAGCAGAAATAAATAAGCTCTTTGAACCCAATGAGAACAAAGATACAATGTACCAGAATCTCTGGGACACAGCTAAAGCAGTGTTTAGAAGGAAACTTATAGCACTAAATGCCTACATGAAAAAGTGGGACAGATCTAAAATCGACAATCTAACATCACAATTAAAAGAACTAGAGCAGCGAGAGCAAAGAAATTCAAAAGCTAGCAGAAAATAAATAAGATCAGAGCAGAACTGAAGGAGATAGAGACACACAAAACCCTTCAAAAAATCAGTGAATCCAGGAGATGGTTTTTTGAAAAGACTAACAAAATAGACCACTAGCCAGACTAATAAAGAAGAAAAGAGAGGAGAATTAAATTGATGCTATAAAAAAATGATAAAGGGGAGATCACCACAGATCCCACAGAAATACAAACTACCATCAGAGAATACTGTAAACATTTCTATGCAAATAAACTAGAAAATCTAGAAGAAATGGATAAATTCCTGGACACATACACCCTCCCAAGACTAAACCAGGAAGAAGTCAAATCCCTGAATAGGTCAATAACAAGTTCTGAAATTGAGGCAGTAATTAATAGCCTACCAACCAAAAAAAGCCCAGGGCCAGATGGATTCACAACCGAATTTTACCAGAAGTACAAAGAGGAGCTGGTACCATTCCTTTTCAAGTTATTCCAAACAATAGAAAAAGAAGGAATCCTCCCTAACTCATTTTATGAGGACAGAATCATTCTGATATCAAAACCTGGCAGAGACACAACCAAAAATAAAATTTCAGACCAATATGCCTGATGAACATCGATGTGAAAATTCTCAATAAAATACTGACAAACAGAATCCAGCAGCACATCAAAAAGCTTATCCACTATGATCAAGTTGGCTTCATCCCTGGGATGCAAGGCTGGTTCAACACACACAAATGAATCAATGTAATCTATTACATAAACAGAACCAATGATAAAAACCGTATTATTATCTCCATAGAGGCAGAAAAGGCCTTTGATAAAATTTAGCACCGCTTCATGCTAAAAACACTCAAGAAACTAGGTACTGATGAAACACATCTCAATATAATAAGAGCCATTTATGACAAACCCACAGCCGATATCATACTGAATGGGCAAAAGTTGAAAGGATTCCATTTGAAAAGTGGCACAAGACAAGGATGCTTTCTCACCACTCCTATTCAACACAGTATTGGAAGTTCTGGCCAGGGCAATCAGGCAAGAGAAAGAAAAATGGTATTCACATAGGAAGAGAGGAGGTCAAATTGTCCCTGTTTGCAGATGACATGATTGTATATTTAGAAAACCCCATCATCTCAGACCAAAAACTCCTTAAGCTAATAAGCAACTTCAGCAAAGTCTCAAAATACAAAATCAATATGCAAAAATCACAAGAATTCCTATACAACAATAATAGACAGAGGAACAAATCATGAGTGAACTCCCATTCACAATTGCTACAAAGAGAATAAAATACCTAGGAATATAACTTACAAGTGATGTGAACGACCTCTTCAAAGAGAACTACAAACCACTGCTCAAGGAAACAAGAGAGTACACAAAACAAATGAAAAAACATTTCATGCTCATGGATAGGAAGAATCAATATTGTAAAAATAGCCGTTCTGCCCATAGTAATTTATATATTCAATGCTCTTCCCATTAAGCTACCATTGACTTTCTTCACAGAATTGGAAAAAAACTACTTTAAATTTAATGTGGAACCAAAAAAGAGTCTGCATAGCCAAGAAAATCCTAAGCAAAAAGAACAAAGCTGGAGGGCATCACACTACCTGACTTCAAACTATACCACAAGGATACAGTAACCAAAACAGCATGGTACTGGTACCAAAAAAAAAGATATGTAGAAGAATGGAACAGAACAGAGGCCTCAGAAATAACACTACACATCTACAACCATCTGATCTTTGACAAACATGACAAAAACAAGCAATTGGGAAAGCATTCCCAATTTAACAAACGGTATTAGGAAAACTGGCTAGCCATATGCAGAAGACTGAACTGGACCCATTCCTTACACCTTATACAAAAATTAACTCAAGATGGATTAAAGATTGAAACATAAGACCTAAAACCATAAAAACCCTAGAAGAAAAGCTAGGCAACACCATTCAGGACATAGGCATGGGCAAAGACTTCATGACTAAAACACCAAAAGCAATGGCAACAAAAGCCAAAATTGACAAATGGGATCTAATTAAACTAAAGAGCTTTTGCACAGCTAAAGAAACTATCATTGGAATGAACAGGCAGTCTACAGAATGGGAGAGAAATTTTGCAATCTATCCATCTGACAAAGGTCTAATATTCACAATCTACAAGGAAGTTAAACAAATTTACAAGAAACAAACAAACAACCCCATCAAAAAGTGGGCAAAGGATATGAACAGACTTTTCAAAAGAAGATATTTATGTGGCCAACAAACACGTGAAAGAAAGCTCATCATCACTGCTCATTAGATAAATGTAAATCAAAACCACAATGAGACACCATCTCACTCCAGTTAGAATGGAGATCATTAGAAAGTCAGGAAACAACAGATGCTGGAGAGGATGTGGAGAAACAGGAACACTTTTACACTGTTGGTGGGAGTGTAAATTAGTTCAACCATTGTGGAAGACAGTGTTGTGACTCTTCAAGGATCTAGAACTAAAAATACCATTTGACCCAGCAATCCCCTTACTGGGTAAATACCCAAAGGGTTATAAATCATTCTACTATAAAACACATGCACACATATGTTTACTACAGCACTATTCACAATAGCAAAGACTTGGAGCCACCCCAAATGCCCATTAATGATAGACTGGATAAAGAAAATGTGGCACATATACACCATAGAATACTATGCAGCTATAAAAAAAGATGAGTTCATGTCCTTTGCAGGGACATGGATGAAGCTGGAAACCATCATTCTCAGCAAACTGACACAGGAACAGAAAACCAAACACTGCATGTTCTCACTCATAAGTGGGAGTTGAACAATGAGAACAGATGGGTACAGGGAGGGGAACATCACACACTGGGGCTTGTTGGGGGGTGGGGGGCAAGTGGAAGGATAGCATTAGGAGAAATATCTAATGTAAATGATGAGTTGATGGGTGCAGCAAACCACCATGGCACATGTGTACCTATGTAACAAACCTGCACTTTCTGCACATGTATCCCAGAACTTAAAGTATAGTTTTTTTAAAAAAGGAAGATATACGAATGGCCAGCAAACATATGAAAAAATGCTCATCGCTAATGATCAGGGAAAAGCAAATCAAAATGACAATGCGATACCACCTCACTCCTGCAAGAATATCTATAATCAAAAAATAAAAAACAGTAGATGTTGGCATGGATGTGGTGATCAGTGAACCCTTCTACACTGCTGGTAGGAATGTAAACTAGTGCAGCCACTATGGAAAAGTGTGGAGATTCCTGAAATAACTAAAAGTAGAACTACCATTTGATCCACCAATCCCACTACTTCATATCTACCCAGAGGAAAATAAGTCATTACATGAAAAAGACACTTGCACATGCATGTTTATAGCAGCACAATTTGCAACTGCAAAAATTACAGAACCAGCCTAAATGCCAATCAACCAATGAGTGGATAAAGAAAATGTGATACATATATATACACACACATACCGTGGAATACTACTCAGCCATAAAAAGGAATGAAATAATGGCATTGGCAACAACCTGGATGAAGTTGGAGACCATTATTCTAAGTGAAGTAACTCAGATATGGAAAACCAAACATCATGTGTTCTCACTTATAAGTGAGAGTTAAGCTATGAGGACACAAAGGCATAAAAAGGATATAATGGACTCTGGGGACTCAAGGGGAAAGGTGGGAGGGGGGTGAGGAATAAAAGACTACACATTGGGTGCAGTGTTCATTGCTTAGGTGATGGTTGTACTGAAATCTCAGAAATCACCACTAAAGAACTTATGTAACCAAGTACCACCTGTACCCCCAAAAACTTGTGGGGAAAATTAAATCATATAAACTTATAATTAAGTGTATTTTATTAAAATGGAAGTAATACATTTAAAAAATTTTAAAAATTAAAAGCCCTCAGCAGAATTAAGGGGTGTAACTCAAAAAACAAAACCAAAAAATTAGAAGCTGGTGTCTGGAAAACAGAGAAGAAAATTCTCCAAAGGCCTGACCTCATCTTATCACAAAACTTAACAAATCCTGAAAATGTGCCCAGGCTCCTCTGAGTAACAGAATGCAAATGAATTAATAGCAAAGGGGTGAACCTGAGAAAAATAACACCTGCTCCACCTTTTTTATGCTCATTTTTCAAAACTTTCATTTTTTTTATTTCAATTGCTTTAGGGGTACAGTGGTTTTTGGTTACATGGATGAAATTGTACAGTGGTGAAGACTGGGCTTTTAGTGCACCCATCACCTGAATATTGTACCCAATAGGTAATTTTTTATCCCTCACCACACTCTTACCCTTCTACCTACTGAGCCTCCAATGTCCATTAAACTGTTCTGTATGCTTTTGTGTACCCATAGCTGAGCTCTCACTTACAAGTAAGAACATTTGGCATTTGGTTTTCTGTTCCTGAGTTGCTTAGGATAATGGCCTCCAGTTCCATCCAAATTGCTGCAAAAGACTTTATTGAATTCTTTTTTATGGCTGAGTAGTATTTCATGGCATATGTATACCACATTTTCTTTATCCATTCATCTTGTTGATTCCGTATCTTTGCAATTGTCATTTGTGCTGCAATAAACATATGTGTGCAGGTGTCTTTTTGATACAATGACTCCTTTTCCTTTGGGTAGATTTCCCAGTAGTGGAATTGCTGGAGTGAATGATAGATCTACTTTTAGTTCTTTGAGAAATCTCCATATTGTTTTCCATAAAGGTTGTACTAATTTACATTCTCTATGTAAACCAGTGTATAAGCATTCACATAGACCAATAGAACAGAATAGAGAACTCACAAATAAAGCTAAATACTTACAATTAACTGATCTTCGACAAAGTACACAAAAACACAAATTGAGGAAAGGACATGCTATTCAATAAATGGTGCTGGGGAAATTGTAGAAGAATGCAGAAGAATAAAACTGGATTCCTATCTTTCATCATATAAAAACTTAGCTTGAGATATGTTAAAGACTTAAATCTAAAACCCCAAACCATACAAATTCTAGAAGAAAACCTAGGGAAAACTCTTCTGGACATTGGCATAGGCAAAGAATTTATAACTAAGACCCCAAAAACAAATGCACCAAAAATAAATAAGACCAAACTAAACTAAAAAGCTTCTGCACAGCAAAAGAAATATTCAACAGAGTAAACACACAACCTACAGAATGGGAGAATATATTTGCAAACTGTACATCTGACAAAGGACTAATATTCAGAATTGATAAGGAACTCAGAGAAATCAGCAAGAAAAAATAATCCCAAGAAAAAGTGGGCAAACAACATAAACAGACATTTCTCACAAGAAGATATACAAATGGCCAACAAACATATGAAAAAATGTTCAACATCACTGGTCACCAGGGAAATGCAAATTAAAATGACAATGAGATACCACCTTACCCCAGCCAGAATGACCATTAACAAGTCAAAAATTAATAGTTAATGGCACAGATGTGGCGAAAAGCAAATTTGTTCTTCTACTTTCTCCTTTATAAGTAGCCTTGACTACTGGGGTCTGTGGGCCCATTCCGTTCATTTTAATTCATGCTTTGGGTTTGAACTTCTTTTCTGTCATTCTGTCCCCTTGACCTGGGACAAAAGTGCTTTGGGTGTGTTCTATAAATGCTGTGACTGTAGTACGCTGCAAATAATATGTAAATGAAATGACTCGAAAATATGTGCTTCATGTGTCCAAATAAAACATACTTCTGGGAAAAAATGACATTTTGAGCATTCAACTATTATATGTATTGGTATTGGAGATTAATGAAAAGACCAGAAATCTTGAAGATGCTGGTGGAATTCAGAAGATTGCGTTGGTATTGGAGATTAATGAAAAGACAAGAAATCTTGAAGATGCTGGTGGAATTCAGAGGATTGGGTTGGTATTGGAGATTAATGAAAAGACCAGAAATCTTGAAGATGCTGGTGGAATTCAGAAGATTGAGTTTTGAATTCCTGCTCCATCAATTATTAGTTATATAGCCAGGGACAAATTACACCCATCTCTGGAAGCCAAATTTTCCTCGTCTGTATATTAGAGATAAAATTAGCTCCCTTCCTCAACAGGTTGTTACTAGGATTTAAATGAGCTCATGTGTGCTTATCACAGATGTTGGGACTTTGCATATATTCAATAAATGTTGGTTGCTAGTATTTTCATTAAATGTAATCATATCCTTTCCTAGTCAGTTTGTATGTACAGACAAAGCAGAATATTTACTAAGTTTGGATCGATGGAAAAATAGAAAAATCTTGGTAAACAAACTTTCATGTTTCATCTGTGACTTTCATGTATGTGCTCAGCCTTCAAGTTTCTCCTTGGTAGTCTAGAAGAAGCTCAAAAGACTTTACTTATTTAGGAACCATTCACTAAGAACCTAATGTGTATAAGGAAGGAAAAAAAATTTCAAGAGCTCGCCACCCAACAACCTAACTGAACATATCAAAGTCAGTCATCAGAATTTCTGGCCAACTTTACATATTCAAATCATTTAGCCAATCTGCTTGATACAATATGATAAAAATTTCTAAATCAGTCATGCTATAGCATTATACATTCAGCTAGAAACTATCATCTACAGGAAAGTCACCCAGAAATCCAATGGACTAGAAGCCAATAGATGGCAAAAACCTCTTTGAAAAAATAACACAAGGAAATATACAGTTGATTTCTGAACAGAAATAAATGAAAATGATATATATTCTAATATAAAAATATTTATATGATGAACTTGTGAATAATTTAAAAATTAATAATCAAAATCTTTCACTTTTTTTTCTTTCCAACCTTTATATTAGGTTTGGGGGTACATATGCAAGTTTGTTACCTGGGCGAATTGCATGTTACTAGGGTTTGGTGTACAAATTATTTCATAACTCAGGTAGTAAGCATAGTACCCAGTACCTAGTTTTTCAATCCGCACCCACCTCCCACCCTCCACCCTCAAGTAGGCCTCAGTGTCTCTTGTTTTCTTGTGTCCATATGTACTCAATGTTTAGCTCCCACTTATAAGTAAGAACATGCAGTGTTTGGTTTTCTGTTCCTGCATTAATTCAATTAGGATAATGGCCTCCGGCTATATCAATGTTGCTGCAAAGAACATTATTTCATTCTTCTATGTGGCTGCATAGTATTCCACAGTACATACACCTCATTTTATTTACCCAATCCAACACTGGTGGGCATCTAGGTTGATTCCAAGTCTCTGTCATTGTGAATAGTGCTGTGATGAACATACGTGTGCATGTGTCTTTATGAACAACTTTTAGAATGACTTTTCATTCCAAAACTTTCATCCACCCTGTATTACAGGTTTTTATATCTGACACATAATCATACTCTATTTTCACCAGATGTTTGGAACTTTGTTTGATTACCTCAGTTAAAGAATAAACTGCATCTAATCTGACCTGTGAATTAAAATTTGTATACAACTTTTTACAGTCACAGTCAAACAACTGGAAGTGCTATCAGGTAACAGGTAGATAACATATTTCTGTTTGTGCAACTTGTTTCAAATATGCATAAGTTTAACACATTAAAAGTCATAAATAAAAGCATTAAGAGCAGAGTAGGCAGTGAAAGGAACTCCTCTAGCAGCAAAAACCAAACATTGAATTTTAGTTCTTCCTCCTAAAAACATTGATTCAAATTCTCATGTAAATAGTGTCATTCTAACATTCTAAAGTACTATACATGCAGAATGAAATAAGTAGGCATAGCTGGCTCCTGGCCATAGCAGATGGAAGGAAACCAATGAAGCAGTTAAACATCAAGCTAAGGAGTTCACATGAACACACACTTGCACACAAACACACATACACACAAACCCTCAATAAATATTATCCAATGTTAATGAAATACTCAGTTTCACTGGGACTCTCAGATGACAGGTGACATTAATTAAAATATTAACAATTTTGTAAACACTAACAAGGTGAATGTGCTCTTGCCACTCAGTGAAAATATGCAAGCACATTAATTTGCATTTGCACATGCACAAATCAGCTAAAACTTTCTAATTTCATGGCTCCTTCCTACACAGAACGGCTTTCAGAAGCATGCCCCCAAATGCACACAAAATCTTTTGCTATAACCTCTCAGCAACTTCCAGGATTCATAAAACCATTTTTAAAAGGCACCCTCAGTAACCTTGACATTCAGAAGATCTGTGAATCTTATCAAGTCTAGCAGTCCCATGTTCCGTCACCTCTGCTAACAGAGGATGGACACTTGCTGCCTGCTGGGCAATTTGCAGGCAGGATTCATTCATGTTCCCTCTGCCCCAGGTAATTTATGATTCTGTTTTTAGCATTTCCAACATAGGCAGGCCAGCTGGATTCCTCCTGGGAAGTAGAACTAGGATTATTCATGAGGCACAGAATGAGATAGGACATCTGGGTCAAAAGGGAAAGGAACAGTAGAATGTCCTCATCCCCACTTTGCCATTAAAATATATTGCCACTGACTAGCTGTGTATTCTTCTGTCAGTCACCTCATCTCTTTGGACTTCAGTTCCTTATCTGTAAAATAATAGAATTAAAACTCTAAGGTATCTTCCAGCTCAAACATTCTATGAAAAGTAGCTTAGGCATATTCTATGCACCTAAAACTTATATAAATCTATTGAGGAAGAAGGGTCTACGATGAAAAAGGCATTTAAAAATGCACAGAAAAGACCAGATGTCTTATAAAAATGGAAATTAACTGAGAAAAAAATTTGTAAAGTCCAAACAAAACTTAAACACTGGGTGATAAGTAGAATTCTTGCTCTCAATTTGTCACTCCCCTGTAGTAGTTTATATCCTTGCCATATATATCTTGACAGTATGGGGATGTGCTTCCCCATCCCTTAATCTTGGACTTGGCCATGTAACTCGCTATGACCAATAGGATATTAGTGAAAGTTAAAGTAGAGACGTAAAATGTGCTTGTGCATTTGGGTTGTTCTCCTAACCTCCTGCCATTGCCAGAGGGTAAATATACAATAGGTTGTCACTCATCAGCCTGAACTCCAGAAAAGACCCATGAAGCAGTCCTGAACCAAGCCTGCAGCCTGGAGCCAACACCAGCTGAGCCTAGGTAAACATCAAACAGCCCATAGACCCATGAGTGCAAATAATAATAATAAATAAAAAATTTTAAAAAATTATTTTTGCGATAGACCACTGAGGTTTAAGGGTCATTACATAGCATTATTACAACAAAAGCTGACAAATGCACTCTTCATGGAAATAACATATTGAAAATGGAGAAAATACCTAGAGGACCTGAGAGGCTAAGCACCTAGTTAGGTATCACAGAACCTGGAATGAAGTATACTCAACATGGTCACAAGTGTGTAAAAATGACAGTGACAATTTTAAAACCATACACTAACAGCAACAGGATCCTCTGTACTCAATTTTAAATAAACATAATTAATAACCATATATGTAGCTTGATGACCTTAATTAGGCCTTAACTGGGTAGAAGGTAAAACTAGTTTAAAAATCTAAACAATTCTGAAATTTCCTTCCGACCATTTGTTTTCACAAACCACCATATACTATCCTGTCATATTATCTGAGCCAGGGAATGCTACAGATGTATCTCATAAGTGTGATGCTGTTGAGCACACACCTGCTGAAGAGACAATGTTTCAGTATTTCTCCTAGGATCCAGAAGCTACTAAATCTTAACAAATCAACTTTATAGGAAATGTGCACGTATCTGTTCTGTAATTAAGTGATAAATGTTGCCATTTGATTTTTATGCTTCTCTATTGGAGCCAGCGGCAGGTCCTGCTCAGCCAAATTTAGGGCTTTTACAGTAAATGCAGCAAGGTCTTAGGTTTAGCAGCTTAGTTTTGTTTAAAAACTAGAGAGAAGCAGAGAATAAATGAAGCAAAGAAGCTAAGCTCCAAAAACTCAGTCAATATCAGAGCACCACTCACGCTAAGAATGAAAGTATCTGCTATTTTTACCACTTGATAATAGATTATGTAGCCAATTAAAACAAAGTTTGGGATTGACCCAAGATGTCCAATTAGAAGCAGCCGTGGTCCACAGCGCTCACAGGTATGAAAGGCTGCAAATAAATTCTGCACCTTCAACTGAAATATCCAGGTTCTTGCATTGGGACTGACTAGGCAAACAACTTAACCCACAAAGAACAAAGAAAAGCTGGGGCCCACCTAGGAGCTGCTCGGAGCCAAAGAAACGTCCATCCCCAGCCAAAGGAAGCAGTGATTGTGCAGCTCTACCCAGGAAACCATGCTTCTCCCACAGATCTTTGCAACCCATGGATCAGGGGAACCCCTGGTAAGCCCATGCCACCAGGGCCTTGGGTCCGATACACAGAGCGTGTGGAATCTTGGCAGAGCAGACACTCAAACATACACAGAGAGCTAGGAGTTTTACCTACTCTGGCCCCAGGATTCCCAGCGAGGTGGCAGACCCATCTGTACATATCCCTAGGAAGGGGGCTGAATCCAGGGAGCCACACAGCATCCTTCTGCAGGGCCCGCTTCCAAGCACCTCCCAAGTTAAGACCCACTGGCTTGGAATTCCAGCCAGCCAGTGGCAATAGGCTGGAATCTGCCTGAGACCAGTGGAGCTCCTAGGGGGAGGGGTGGCCACCATCTCTGTGGTTCAGTAGACTCAGCTGCTTCAGCCCACCAGCTTTGGAGAATACAAATCATCAAAATGAGGAAGGGTCCCCCTCAATGCAGCACAGCTGCCTCGCCAGAGCATAGTCAGGATGCTTCTTTAAGCAAGATCCCAATCCATTCCTCCTCACTGGGCAGGACCTTCCTATGGGGGCTTCAGCCACTCCAGCAAAAGTTCTAGGGACAGAGCTCTGATCTCTCCCTGAGATGGAGCTCTGAGGGGGAGATGCAGACACCATCTCTGCAGTTCAGTCAACTCAGCTTTTCCAGCCTGCCAGCTGTGGGGAATACAAACGGTTCAGACGAGGAAGGGTCCCACATAACCTAGCACAGCTGCCTTGCCAGCAGTGGCCAGATGGCTTCTTTAAGCCGGACCCCAATCCCATTCCTCCTGACTGGGTGAGACCTCCCAACGGGGGTCTCCAGTCACCTCCTACAGGCATGTTTGGGCTAGCAACTTGTCAGTACCTCACTGGGACAGAGCTTCCAGAGGAAGGATCTGGCTGCCATCTTTGCTGTTTCACAGCCTTCATTGGTAATACCTCCAGGTACAGGAGAAACCAAGGCAACTGGGGTCTGGAGTGGATCCCCAGCAAACTACAGCAGTCCTATAGCAGAGTGGCCTGACTGTTAAAAGAAAAACGAACAGAAAACAACATCAACAAAAATGATCCCACAGAAACCTCATTCAAAGGTCAGCAACTTCAAAGACTGAAGGCAGATAAGCCTACAAAGATGAGGAAGAATCAAGGCAAAAAAGGTTAAAAACTCAACAAGCCAGAGTGCCTCTTCTCCAAATGACCACAACACCTAACCAGCGAGGGCACAGAACTGGACTGAGGCTGAGATGGCTGAATTGACAGAAGTAGGCTTCAGAAGGGGGTTAATAACAAACTTCACCGAGCTAAAGGAGCATGTTGTAACCCAATGCAAAGAAGCTAAGAATCATGATAAAACAATGCAGGAGCTGATAGCCAGAATAACCAGTTTAGAGAGCAACGTAACCAACCTGATGGAACTGAAAAATGCAATGCAAGAACATCACAATGCAATCACAAGTATCAATAGTAAAATGGACCAAGTGGAGGGAAAAAATCTCAGAGCTTGTTGAAGATTGTCTGAAATAAGACAGGCAGACAAGAATAGAGAAAAAAGAATGAAAAGGAATAAACAAAATCTCCGAGAAATGTGGGATTATGTAAAGAGACTGAACCTATGACTGATTGGGATACCTGAAAGAGACAGGGAGAATGGAACCAAGTTAGAAAACATGCTTCAGGATATCATCCAGAAGAACTTCCCCAACCTAGCGAGACAGGTCAACATTCAAATTCAGAAAATGCAGAGAACCCCAGTAAGATACTCCATGAGAAGATCAGCCCCAAGATACATAATCATCAGATTCTCCAAGGTCAAAATGAAAGGAAAAATATTAAGGGCAGCCAGAAAGCCTGGGCCACCTACAAAAGGAAACCCCCATCAGACTAACAGTGAACCTCTCAGCAGAAACCCTACAAGCCAGAAGAGATTGGGGACCAATATTTAACATTCTTAAAGAAAAGAATTTCCAACCCAGAATTTCATATCCAGCCAAACTAAGCTTCATAAATGAAGGAGAAGTAAGATCCTTTTCAGACAAGCAAATACTTAGGGAATTTATCACCACCAGGCCTACCTTGCAAGAGCTCCTGAAGGAAGCACTAAATATGGAAAGGAAAACCATTACAAAGCCACTACAAAAACACCCTGAAGCACACAAACCAGTGACACTGCAAAGCAACCACATAAACAAGTCTGAAAAATAGCCAGCTAGCGTCATGGTGACAAAAGCACACCTAACAATACCAACTTCAAATGTAAATGGGCTAAATGCCCCCTTTAAAAGACACAGGGTGGCAAGCTGGATGCCGCCAAGACCCATCTCATGTGCAAAGACATACATAGGCTCAAAATAAAGGGATGGAGGAAAATTTACCAAGCAACTGGAAAACAGACAAAAGCAGGGGTCACAATCCTAGTTTCTGACAAAACAGATATTAAACCAATAAAAGATCAGAAAAGGCAAAGAAAGGAATTATATAAAGGTAAAGGGTTCAATTCAACGAGAAGAGCCAACTATCCTAAATATATACACACCCAATAGAGAAGCACTCAGATTCATAAAGCAAGTTCTTAGAGACCTACAAACAGACTTAAACTCCCACACAATAATAGTGGGAGGCTTTAACATCTCGCTGACAATGTTAAATCAGAGAAACACAAAATTAACAAAAATATCCAGGACCTGAACTCAGCTCTGCATCAAGTGGACCTGATAGATATCCACAGAACTCTCCACCCAAAAACAACAGAATATACATTCTTCTCATTGCCACATGGAACTTACTTTAAAATGAATCACATAATTTGAAGTAAAACACTCCTCGGCAAATGCAAAAGAACTGAAATCATAACAAATAGTCTCTCAGACCACAGCACAATTAAATTAGAACTCAATATTAAGAAACTCACTCAAAATCACACAACTACATAAAAATTGGACAACCTATTCCTGAGTGATTCTTAGATAAAGAATAAAATTAAGGGAGAAATCAAGAAGTTCTTTGAAACTAATGGAACAAAAAGATAGTGTACCAGAATCTCTGGGATGTAGCCAAAGCAGTGTTAAGAGGGATACTTATAGCACCAAATGACCATATCAAAAAGCTAGAAAGATCTCAACAACCTAACATCTCAACTATAACTAGAGAACCAAGAGCAAACCCCAAAGCTAGCAGAAGACAAGAAATAACCAAGATCAGAGCTGAACTCAAGGAGACAGAGACACAAAAACCCCTTTGAAAAACATCAATGAATCCAGGAGTTGGCTTTTGAAAAAAATTAATAAAATAGACTGCTAGCGAGACTAATAAAGAAGAGAGAAGACTCAAATAAACACACTCAGAAATGATAAAGGGGACATTACCACTGACCCCACAGAAATAGAAACAACCATCAGAGAATGCTGTAAATACTTCTATGGACATAAACTAAAAAATCCAAAAGAAATAGACAAATTACTGGACACATACACCCTCCCAAGACTGAGCCAGGAAGAAATTGAATTCCAGAATACACTAATAACAAATTCTGAAATTGAGGCAGTAATAAGTAGCCTACCAAGCAAAAAATGCCCAGGACCAGAAGGATTCACAGCTGAATTCCACCAGAAGTACAAAGAAGAGCTTGTACCATTTCTACTGAAACTATTCCAAAAAGTTGAAAAGGAGGGACTCCTGCTTAACTCATTTGATGAGGCCAGCATCATCCTGATACCAAAACCTGGCAGAGATACAAAAGAAAAAAAAGAAAGAAATTCCAGGCCAATATCCTTGATGAACATTGATGCAAAAATCCTCAATAAAATACTGGCAAACAATCCAGCGGCATATCAAAAAGCTTATCCACCACGATCAAGTTGTCTTCATCCCCAGGATTCAAGGTTGTTATAACATACGCAATCAATAAATGTGATTCATCACATAAATATAACTAAAGGCAAAAACCACATGATTATCTCAATAGATGCAGAAAAGGCCTTTGATAAAATCAAGCAACACTTCATGTTGAAAACTCTCAACAAACTAGGTACTGAAGGAACATAACACAAAATAATAAAAGCCATCTATGACAATCCCACAGTCAATATCATACTGAATGGGCAAAAGCTGGAAGCATTCTCCTTGAAAACTGGCACAAGACAAGGATGCCCTCTCTCACCACTCCTATTCAACGTAGTATTGGAAGTTCTGGCCAGGGCAAGCAGGCAAGAGAAATAAGTAAAGGGTATTCAAATAGGAAGGGAGGAAGTCAATTTATTTTTATTTGCAGATGACATGATCCTGTATCTAGAAAACCCCATTGTCTCAGCCAAAAAGCTTCCTTTTTTTTTTTTTTTGAGATGGACTTTCACTCTTGTCACCCAGACTGGAGTACAATGGCACTATCTCGGCTCACTGCAACTTTTGCCTCCTGGGTTCAAGCAATTCTCCTGCCTCAGCCTCCTGAGTAACTGGGATTACAGGCGCTTGCCACCATGCTTGGCTAAGTTTTGTATTTTTAGTGGAGATGGGGTTTCACCACATTGGCCAGGCTGGCCTCGAACTCCTGACCTCAGGTGATCCATCTACTTCAGCCTCCCAAAGCACTAGGATTATAGACGTGGGTCACTGCGCCCAGTCCCAAAAGCTTCTTAAGCTGATAAGCAACTTCAGCAAAGTCTCAGGATACAAAATCATTGTGCAAAAATCACTAGCATTCCTATACACCAACAACAGGCAAGCAAAGCCAAATCATTAATGAACTCCCATTCACAATTGTTACAAAAAGAATAAAATACCTAGGGATACAACTAACAAGGGAAGTGAAGGACTTCTTTGAGGAGAACTACAAACCACCGCTCAAAGAAATCAGAGAGGACACAAACAAATGCAGAAACATTTCATGCTCGTGGATAGGAAGAATCAATATTGTGAAAATGGCCATACTGCCCAAAGTAATTTACAGATTCAATGTTATTCCCATTAAACGACCATTGACATTCTTCACATAATTACAAAAAAACTATTTAAAAATTCATATGGAACCAGAAAAGAGCCCGGATACCAAAGACAGTCCTAAGCAAAAAGAACAAAGCTGGAGGCATCACGCTACCCAACTTTATACTATACTACAATGCTACAGTAACCAAAACAGCAAGGAACTGGTACAAAAACAGACACATAGACCAGAGCAGAATAGAGAACTCAGAAATAAGACCACACACCTACAACCATCTGATCGTCAACAAGCTCACAAAAACAAGCAATGGGGAAAGGACTCCCTATTTAATAAATGACACTGGAAGAGCTGGCTGGCCATATGCAGAAAATTGAAACTGGACCCCTTCCTTACACCTTATATAAAAATTACCTCAAGATGGATTAAGGACTTAAAGGTAAAACCCAAAACTATAAAAACTATAGAAGAAAACCTAGGCAATACCATTCAGAACATAGGCACAGGCAAAGATTTCATGATGAAAATGCCAAAAGCAATCGCAACAAAAGCAAAAATTGACAAATGGGGTCTAATTAAACTAGAGCTTCTGCACAGCAAAAGAAACTATCATCAGAGTGAAGAGACAACCTCAAGAATGGGAGAACATTTTTTGCAATATATCAATTTCACAAAGGTCTAATATCCAGAGTCTACAAGAGAAATTTAAACAAATTTACAAGACAAAAACAAACAACTCCATTAAAAAGTTTGCAATGGACATGAACAGACACTTCTCAAAGGAAGACATACATGTGGCCAACAAACATATGAAAAAAAGCTCAACATCACTGATCATTAGAGAAATGCAAATCAAAATCACAATGAGATACCATCTCACACCAGTCAGAGTGGCTATTATTAAAGTCAAAGAAACAACAGATGTTGGCAAGGTTGTGGAGAAAAAGGAATACTTTTACACTGTTGGTGGAAGTGTAAACTAGTTCAACCATTGTGGAAAACAGTGTGGTAATTCCTCAAAGACCTAGAACCAGAAATACTATGTGACCCAGCAATCCCATTACTGGGTATATACCCAAAGGAATAGAAGTAATTATATTATAAAGATACATGCATGCATATGTTCATTGCAGCACGATTTACAATAGGAAAGATATGAAATCAGCCTAAATGCCCATCAATGATAGACTGCATAAAGAAAATGTGGTACATATACACCATGGAATACTATGCAGCCACAAAAAGAACAAGATCTTGTCCTTTGCTGCATGGATGGAGTTGGAAGCCATTATCCTCAGCAAACTAAAGCAGGAATAGAAAACCAAACACCCAATATTCTTACTTATAAGTGGGAGCTGAATGATGAGAACACATGGACACATGGCTGGGGGAACAACACACACTAGGGCCTGTTGGAGTGGGAAATATGGGGAGAGAGAGCATCAGGAATAGCTAATGGATGCTGGACTTAATACTTAGGTGATGGGATGATCTGTGCAGCAAACTACCATGGCACACATTTACCTATCTAACAAACCTGCACATCCTGCACATGTACCCTTGAACTTGAAAGAAAAAGAAAGTTTGTTAAAATTTGCAGTCATCTATAAATTGCTTATGCTGTAATGTTAAATGAAAAAAGCAGCATGCAAAGTAGTATCCAAAGTAAGTTCACAACAATGTAAAAAGAAAAGGCACTAGAAAACCAGGTTTTGAATATTCTCAGAATTGTTAACATGTCTTTAAGTGATGAAACACTTGGATGATAAAATATTTTTATTTCTATTTTTCCAAATTTTTCCATATTTTTCATATTGAATATGCGCTATTCAAATAAAATACCACTGTAAATTACATTTCCTAAATGACAAATTTGTTTTTACAAAATGTAGTGTTCCATTTTTGTATACCTCCTTTTTCTGTCTTCTCTCACATCCTTACCAAAAAAGGTGAAAAGCAAATGAATATTGCAATAAAGATATCTGATCTTCAAAAGTTTTGTGAATTAGCAACAACACAAATGTTTGTTCCCACAGCTAAAATTACAGCTGCATTTTTAAAGTAAATTGCTAACCAGAGCAATGAAATGTTATAATCTCTACAAAAGAGTTGACATGGCCTTATAGTATAGTCATTAAAAATAAAGGTGCTATTTTATTACTGTAAAACCAAGGACATTTTGACATTAGCAAGGATGTGAAAATATTGTGTCTCAAACACCACCAATCATATCTCCAAATTTTAATTATTTTCAGCCAAATATAGTGGCCTGCCTCAAAAGCTATATTAAAATAAATTGTAAATGTTGTAATCTCAAAAAAAAGTTAGCATGCTCTTTCTGCCAGATAGCTTCAAATAATTTTATTTAATAGAATATCATGATATTTATTTCTTCAAAGACAAGTAGAATATAGAAATATGAAATGATTTTCCTAGGGTCACACAGAATAAAATATAATTTCTGTTAGACACTCACTGATTTATGACTGTTTCTTGGGTTTGTTTGATTTAACAAACATTAAAAGCCTGAAAATATGTTACCACTGGGTTGTGTGGAGAAAATGATTTTTTTTAAATCAAAATTCCTACATTGCAAATGTAATTTTGAATAAATCAATATTTAGTGTTTTTATTTCCAAAGCAAACATTTGGAAAAATAAAACTACTTCCAAGTTGGCTTTGTGGGGAATTGCTACTAATAACTATTGTTAAACATTCTGCAAAAATACGACATTCAATCCCATTGCCTGATAATAATAAGCTTATCAGAACAAAGCATAAATAAATAACTCTTGCTATTGTCTTTTTAGCTTCAGAAAATAACACATACTCTTAATCATTGATAATTTTATGCATTTAAAATCTAGAAACATTTATTAAAAATTAGTAGTAAAAATAGTAGTTTTTCCATTTTCTGCCCATTTTACTTACTCTATTTTGAGGAAGAAGAGTGACAAATAGGATTAGTAAATTCAGGCTGAATGGAAAAGGTATGCTCCAGTTAGCTTGACTGTTCTTCCTCTTGAGAGCATGAGCTATCTCTGCTCCTTTACATCCAAAGCCTTCACCCTCCTCCTTGAGGGGAATTCTGCCCCAGCCAGTGCTACCTGGGTGGGGCCAGGTAGTTCTGCCTAACTCAGAGCTTCCCCTGTTAGCAACCCACAGAGCCAACAGAGCCAAAGCCATTACCTCCCTCCTGCCTCCCAGCAGGAAACAGGCAATTTTTGGCCCCGTCTTTATGCTGTTTTACATCTCAAAACCAAGCCTCTTTGAGCACCACTTTTAGCGAAGTTTTGTTCCAACAGGGCTGTAGCAAAACACTATACTTGCTCTCAGAGGAAGAGTTTTCATTCAGTACTGATTGATTTGAAAAAACTCCAAGCCACATCTACTGATTGATTTATAAGGAAGCCATCAATCATCACATAAGACAGTGAATTCCATTGAAAAATTTGCTTACCAACATCACAATTTCTGGCCATATCACTCTACCACTTATATTATTATTTATTACTGTTTTTTTTTTCTTTTAAAAGGTTCATTTATTTTTACTTGCCAGGCACTGTATTAGTCTGTCCTCATGCTGCTAATAAAGACATACCTGAGACTGGGTAATTTATAAAGAAAAAGAGGTTTATCGATTCACAGTTCTACATGGCCAGGGAGGCCTCACAATCATGGTGGAAGGCAAAGGAGGAGCAAACGCATGTTTTACATGGCAGCAGACAAGAGAACGTGTGCAGGGAAACTGCCCTTTATAAAACCATCAGATCTTGTGAGACTTATTCATTATCATGAAAACAGCACAAGAAAACCTGCCCCCGTGATTCAGTTACCTCCCACCAGGTCCCTCCCATGACACCTGGGGATAATGGGAACTACAATTCAAGATGAGAGTTGGGTGGTGACACAGCCAAGCCATATTAGGCACAATTATAAATGCTTTATGAATATTAACTCTTTTAATTCTCACAACAATCCTATGAGGTAGGTATTATTATTGCTATAATTTTGGAGATGAGAAAACTGATGCACGGAAAGATTAGCAATTTGGCTCAAAGTCAAACAGCAACTGGAATCTGCTCCACGTGTGCTGGCTCCATGGTCACCTCTGACCCACCACAAATATAGAAAGTGATCACAACAAAGACAGTCAAAGACATGAATGTTATCACATTATAAAAATCAAAATAAAATACAAAGCATAATACTAATTGATTAACAAAAACTCACACCTGGAAATTCCGTTTTTCTTTGTGCCAAAAATAACTGTTAATGATCAGTTGGTAACAAAAATCAGAATTTAAAAATTAAAATGAAATACACAGAGTAATAGCCACTTGATTTATAAAAATATACTCCTGAAAATTCTTTCTCCAGCTTGCGCAACATGGCAAGATCCCATTTCTACAAAAAATTAAATTTAAAAGCCATTATCTGGGTGTGGTGGTGCAAAACTGCAGTGCCAGCTAGTAAAGAGACTGAGGCAAGAGGATCACTTGAGTCCAGGAGGTCAAGGCTGCAGTGAGCCATGATGGCACCCCTGCACTCCAGCCTAGGTGACAGAGCAAGACTCCATCTCAAAAAGAAAATTTTTTCTCATGCAAGAAATTAACTGCTGAAAAGTCAGTATCAACAGCTTCATTTTAAGTGGCTTTAAGACTAATTAGAAGGAAGTGCCCTGAAGGGAAAAAGGATTTTACTCCATTTTTCTTCTTTTTTTCTATGTACTGAGCAGAAATCTACAGGAGGTTGAACAGCCCTGAATCACTGAGTTTATATAGTGGTGTTTTTTGTCCAGTCACATTCTTCAATGTCTTTTTGGTAATGATTTGTATTCCTCCTATTTGTATTCCTCCTATGCACCCCCATACCTTTTATCCCACCAGGAACCTGCCTCCAAGTGATCCATGTGGTCAGCAGGAAGTGAATTACAGTTCTTGGCTCTACCACTTCAGTTTCACCTAAGCAATAACCCTGTATCTGTGAAACCAAGGCTTTGATGGGCTATTGTTTTCATAAAGTTTGCATGTAAGGGAGACAGTGTTAAGTGTCTCTCCCTCGCCTCCCCTACTCCCACCGCCCCCCCCCCCCCCCCCCCCCCCCCCCCCCCCCCCCGTTTCCTTTGCCTCCTAGTCACACAGCTAGGATACATTTCCCAGCTTTCCTTGCAGTTAGGTGGAATCATGTGACTGACTTCTGGCCAATAGACTACGAGTAGAAGTGATTCATGGCACTTGCAGTCCCGGCCCCTAAGTAACTCCATGCCCTCTTTTGCCCTGTGCAGTGGCTAGAAGAAGCAGACTCCAGGACCCAGAAGAACCTAAAGCCCCAAATAGGGGTCTGATTCCCTGACTGACTATGGTACAGAAGATCCACCCCCATCAAAGCCTACATTAAACCATGGTGTGAGGTGAGAAATCACCTTTTACTGTCTTAACTCATAGATTTTGAGGTTCTTGATTACAGCAGTTTATTCTAATTAATATAATGTCTTATAGCAAATGCTTAACTCTTGATATTTAAAAATTGTTCATCTGTGATTCCCTTAAAATGACCATTATTTGGTAAACACTGTTATCAGAGACAGTGTCCCACACGGCTTGATTATTCTTTCCTTAAAATGTGCTTCCGGAAGCTGACAAAATTAATCAAAGGCTGCATCATACTGAGTCATCTTCCAGCAAATTCTGCTCTGTAACTTAATGGGTTTTCTCTTTCTGCCAATCCTTCACTATAACTGGCACATTGAATAAGCAGGACTCATGGGATTTAATCATAAAACTTGTTTTTTTCCACTGTCTCTTTAAACCTGGTCAGGTCCTTCCCTTAACCCTGACTTTTGTGGTCATGCTTAGGTAAAAGAATGATCTACTGTCATTTTAAATCAGTATTGTAGTCTTAACTCAATATTGAAATATGTTTAGTTGAATGCAGTCATCACGAGACCAATCATCATTCAAAGTTGAGATTTCTCCCTGTCACATGCCCCTCCTCCATCCTGAGCCAGCAGCCTGCTAGTCCCCCATCCTAGGGAAGGAGGCATTGTTAACACCTCTACTAACTTCTTGCTCCCCACACTTACCAGCTGTTGTTTCTGACCTGTGTCCCACCCAAGGTTGAAGCTGTGAGGGTGAAGAAGTAAAAGGCCAAGAAAATTCTTATTGGATAGGTACTATAATAAGTTAGTACTGTCCTTTCTGGTTCTAAGGAGCATTTGAAGCTTACATTTTCTATTGTGTGTATCCCTGTGGGTTTTCATAATTTTATTTTTTGTTTGTTTACAGCAGTTTAGAAAAGTTGACGGAGATTATGGGACAGGGAGCCCCTCAAAATTATTGCTGACACCATCACTGGCTGTTCTCACTTTTAACCTCTCTTCTCACAGTCCTTAGTATCAACACCTGGTATGTTTCACGCTGGATCATGTGAGCCCAATCTTCCTGCAACAAAGTCTCTAGTGCCTGACAGCTGTCAGATTGTCCATAGTAAGCTGTATAGCCCCTTCTTTGACCTTATCAGTGTCTGCTCATGGCCTATGCAGTATTTCAGAGAATACTATGCAAAAAGGCCAGGCCTTAGCTTAGAGGTCAGAACTCTGAATTGCATAAGTCTCAGCTAGTCTCAAAGAGAAAAGCTCATTGTGCCCCATGTAGAAGTGAAAGTGATCGTTCAGACTATACACACCTGGAAGTTGTGGCCCCATCTTACTTCATAATTCCTCTAAGACAGATGAATGTTTTGTCTAGATTTGTATAGTATTAGGCAATTCTAATTTTGTCAGGTGACAAACTGACTTATTAAGGGAAGCTCTGTCCCAAATCCCAGTTTTTGAGACAATAAATAAAACATATTTCTTATAAATATCCTGACTTCAAAGTAGAGGACACTGGGTAACAGAGACCTGTCTGACAGAGCTAAGCAGGAGAGAGGATTCAGTGAAGTTTGATTATGGATCTGGAATTACAACCAAGGCAGCAGCTTCTCTGAACTTAACTACACAATACTTATCACTTGAATAGAATAATTTTTCCTCATTTCCCACCAAAACTGAGCACCATAGTTTAGAAAGGTGGGGAAAGGTAGAGTGGAAAGATGAAGCATTTCAGTGTGAGCTCACGTTCAGAATCTCTACTTACTAGCTGTGTCACATGGGACAAGTTACATAATCTTTCTGAGCCTCAATTGTCTCGGCTCTAGAATAAGCCGAGTAGGTATCGCAGAGCTATTATGAGAATTAAATAAAATGTATACCAAGAGGTCTAAAACAATCAGTGCCTGGCATTTAACAGATACTGAACAAATAGCCCTTCCCCTCCCCACCTTTAAAGGACCACCACAGATGTGGAAGACATGGTATTCTGCAGGTGTTTTCAGTTGGTAAAGTGCTTTTAGCTGTTAAAGCACCTTCACAGCTGTTTTCTTTGTTTTCTAAAGAGAAAAGGAAGATGTGAAGAAAATAAATACAAAAAGAGGAAACTCTGGAAGATGGACAGAACATTGCATAACAAAAATGATGGCTAGCAGACGTGCGATGTGCATGTAGAGTTTTCACGAGGCAAGCGACAGTCCAGTGAGAGTGAGTTAACTCTGCAGTAAACATTCTCCAATTTCAATAGTAAGTTTGAGACCAGCCTGGGCATCGTAGTGAGACCCTGTCTCTACAAAAAAATTTAAAAATTAGCTGGGCATGGTGGGGCACGCCTGTAATCCCAGCTACTTGGGAGGCTAAGGCAGGAGGATCGCTGGAGCCCAGACGTTTGAGGCTGCAGTGAGTTATGATCATGCCACTGCACTCCAGCCTGGGTGAGACAGCAAGATTCTGTTTCTTAAAAAAAAAAAAAAAAAAAGTAATAATAAAGTCAAATGTCTGAGTTTGCTATGAATTTGACTTAGAAATTCATTTTTGAGAAGAAAAATGTCTTGCTATTGCGATTGCCCACCAGTGAAGCAGCAGTGACACTAGCTAATCACTGATGTGTATTCCCTGAGGAATACCACCAAGCCAGGCTATTAAAACTTCCTAAATATAGCTTGGGTGGTGTCACGTCTGCTGGGCTCTTTTAGATCTCATATCCAAAGCAAGTGTAAATCTGCACTACAGATAAAGTGTGGCCCAGCTGGAACCCAAACTGTGCCCCTTCCCTCCCACTTCCCTTTCGGAGTCCACTTACATGAGGCCACTCAGTATCCACCGAGATATAAATCATGCTAAAGAAACAGAGCATCAGTCCCCACCCTCCTGGCCCACCAGCACTGTTCTTCTGGCCTCTGACTAAGTCCTGGAAAAGGGCAGCTTAGGGAGATATTTCACAAAATGTATTCACAAGTATCTGAGAGGCCCCCAGGCAGCTAGGCTTTTGGAGTATATGATAAAGTGGGGCAAAGAGAGGAGGAAAGGAGCTGTCCTATGTCACTGGAGGAAATTGTGGCATTTCACCCAGTGCTCAAGGTCCTGGGGCCCAATGAATTTGGATTTAAATTCATGCTCTGACATTTTCTAAGTGTATGACTTGGGGCAAGTTTGTTAACCTCAGCATCATCATCTATAGAATGGACAAAGAAAAAAAAAAGCATCCTTTAGTCTTCCTGAGACTTAAACTAGACCCATGTAAGAGCAATGCCTTCTGACTTTTCTGAAGTCATGACAGTCACAGAAAATACCGCATGTACAGTATAATCCTATGACATAATGCAACTGCTTGATCATAGAGATAACAGCATTAGATGTCCTGAGACCACAGGACCTGACCTTCCTCCTTGAGGGTTGAAGGGATAATAATAACAGTGATAGCAAACAGCATCTGTGTAGTGATTCCTATGTGCCAGGAGCTGTTCTAAGTGCTTTAATTGATTAACTCATTTGATTCTCAGAGCAATCCTATGATACGGGAGTATTATTATCTCTGTCTCTCAGATGAGGAAACAGGCACAGAGAGGCTAAGGAATGTACCTAAGATTACACAGTCTGTGAGTGTCAGGTCCAACCCAGGCAGTTAGATCCAGCATCCTCACTTCCCACCAATTACCCAGTAGGGCCTTTCAATATCATGGCCCAACTCCACCCCAACACCATGCCCTACTGGGGCACTCTGCAGTATGGCCCTTCTCACACAGCAGCTAACTTATAATAGCATTAATACTTATAAAAAGTACTTTTATAGGCCGGCTGTGGTGGCTCATGCCTGTAATCCCAGCACTTTGGGAGGCCGAGGCCAGTGGATCACCTGAGGTCAGGAGTTCGAGATCATTCTGGCCAATATGGTGAAACCTCATCTCTACTAAAAATACAAAAATTAGCCAGGCATGGTAGTGTGCACCTGTAGTCCCAGCTAGTCAGGAGGCTGAGGCAGAATTGCTTGAACCCAGGAGGGGGAGGTTGCAGTGAGCAGACTGAGGCTCTGTCTCAAAAAAATAAAAAAAGGTATTTTTATAAATATTAATGATTTCTTATAAAAAGTATTTTTAGAAGTACTAATTTTGTATAAGATATGGGGTTTTATAAGCATAAAAAGCATTAATACCTATAAAATCCGCTCAATCAAGTGTGTGGATGGATGCACCAACAAGATGCACAGCATCAGTGGGTTTGACAGGACAATGGGCACTGGCCTGGTTGGTTGTGGTGGGAATCACAGAGACAGGCAGGGCTGGCTCAGCAGCAGGCCACACCACAGGAAGGGAGGAAAAGAGAATGGATTCCTCATGGTGGTGCAAATTCCCTTTGGTGGTCCATGCTCTGGGGTTGTATCACTGTCCAATAAATCATTGTGGGGACACTTTAGGGTCTAGAAGTCTAGCATTAGCAGTGGGAATTAGAGTCATTCTGTTTTTAACCATAGGCTTACTGTTGCAGTTACCCCTAATCAGGCCTGGCCTGAAAAAGCCCAGGATGCAGCTGTATGATGTGTTGAACTTTAACATGTTCATCTGCTGGTTATAAATAGTAAACTTCTGAAAGGCAGAAAATGTTTCTCTTGCATTTTGATAGCTGCTAGCGTTTGTCAGAGCCCTTTTCACATAGTAGGCCATCAATAAATGTGCAATCAAGTTAATTAAACATATTTAATAAAGATTTACTACCTAGGGCTAGCCCTTGAAACAATTACTTCCAACTTCAGAATTTTCTTTTGCAGAGGCAATGGCATCAGTTTTTCTGCTCTAAGTTTAAGGAAGAACAGGAAAACTAGCAAAGACAAACCCAAAGACCTAGTCCAAACTCTGAACACACTTATTCAACACCAACTCTATTCAAGCCTCTCTTTCAACATAAAGCAGTCTTTCTTCTCTGTAGAAAAGGTTACAAATGAAAGATGCTGTTTGCAAACTCAATCCTGACGCTTTCCTTAAATCAAAGAACACATTCCCAACAGTACTTTTCATTATTTATTAATTTATTATGAATACTAATTCTGAATGCATTCAATCAAATGTGATTTGATGAAATAATAGTTGCTGCCATGAGCAAAGAAAGAAAAGTTGCTGCAATGTGTGCCATTACTCTTTAAGTAAATGGTTTTCAAGTGTATAAATGTGGTTTCAGGTGGGTTTGAAGCACTGGTTGTCATGTCTGAACATTTGGATCCCAGGTGTGGAGATGGAATAGGGACAGAATGTGATGCAGCGAACATAAATTAAATGAGACTGCATTTTCTTGCGTGGAACCCTTAGAGATGCTTGCCATGGAAACTGAAACATCTCTGTTTTAAAAATTAAATGTCATTTAGGAGTGCTTTGCCAGATACAAACATCTCAGTGACAATTTAGAACAGGGTTTGGCAAGTTACAGTTCATGGGGCAAATCCAGCCAATCTTCTGTATTTGTAAATAAGATTTCATTGAATACAGTCACACTCATTTGTTCATGTATTGTCTATAACTGCTTTTGCTGCACTACAACTGCAGAGTTAACTAGTTTCAAAAGGCACTAAATGGCCAGCAAAATGAAAAATACTATCTAACCCTCTACAGAAAGTTTGCCAACCCTTTATTTAGAATAACACCCAAAGTCACAGATACCAATGTCTCAGTGACAATTTAAACTGATACCAAAATTCATTTCACCAATTCACAGCCCAACCTCCTAAGACATCTGAATTTAATTAGGGTGTTTTTAAGCATCTGTATAATTGACTCCTTGAATTGTTGACATGATGCTCATTAAAGAGAAGCACATTTTTCCATAAGTTGGTCATAGGGGAAGTAGAAGATATGGGTGGTTCCCTTGATATTGGCAAATTGGCATCTAAGTCATGTACAGAAAATCATATTTGTGGTTCTTATTGCATTTCTTATCATAGGTGAGTGTTTACCTGTCCCCTTAACTTCAAGGGCTGGGACAAACTCTAAAACATTAAGATGTATAAGAAAGAAAAAGAATTGAAAAATCAATCTCTCAATTTTTAATATGTGACCCTTCTTATTTCTACCTCTGATGCTTGCCTAGCTATGACCTAGCTCCTGGCAAGGCAGAATTTACTTAAGGATTTGTCATTGTCTTTTGCAGGAGCCCCCTCCTACTCACACATTATTCCATTTTAGTCCCTCACCCGAAACTCCCCCTAAATAGCGCATCTCCCTGGATGCTTGACTAGCCAAGAAGAGCAGTATTACCAACGTCCCCAGGAATAACTTTTCTTACATTCCTCCTCATAGGCACACATTTTTTTAAGTGTGGAAAAAGGGAAATTTAAGAAGTAAAAAAGATAGTGATGAAAAGTCAACATGTAGTAAAGAAAAAGACTTTTGGAGAAGGGAGAAGCAGCATGCAGGATTACCCCAAAGGCAAAAACCTATTGATAAAGAAGCAAATAGAGAGCCAAGCTGTCAAAAGAGAAGGAAGTAAAAATGTGGTGGTCTGGCCTAATGCAGGGCATTTTCATTTTACCCAGCAACATTGTTCTTTCAAGACACACTTTATATTGCCTCTGAGAGGAGAGTTGCACTTCACGTACCTGCAGTCCAGGGAGAATCACAATGATGGTGGCAGATCTCTCTCTTAATTGTCATTGGGTCCCATGCATGTAAAATCCTATTTTCACAAACTTCATAACACAATGTAATGTCTTTGTTTTTCTTCTCATTAAACAGAGCCAAATGGCTACACTGCAGAGGAGGCTATTGTCTACTGATAGTTACTGGGCAAAAGCAAATCAAGTACTGCAACTCAGGCACCAACACAGAATCCACCCCCACTCCTTCAGCCCTCCCAGTCATGCAGAAAATCAACCTCCTTGTATTCTAAATTTCCACTATTCAGAAACCTTAGCTCAGGGCCTACCTGATTTGGGATTCATCACTCCAACCCCTGAAGAAACTCAGTTTACTAACTCAGAACCAGAAAACACATACGATCTCTTAACATTTTATAGATGCTAATTTCTTGTGTTGAATTTACTGATGTAGTAACAACAAAAGGTACAATAGGGTCTACCTTATAACACATTGAATGCTGTATATTCATAAGCTGAGAGGCAGAACTGAGATAAGAATGAGGCAAGTCAAGTGACTAAAGCACAAAATTTAAGAAAGTACTTACTGTTGGGATGTATAAGCAGAGTCAACAATCTTTGACCAATGGGGGATGGGAGTTTGTAGATAAATGTTCCACCGTTACCTCCTCTGAGTGCATGATTTGAGTTGCATTCTGTAGACTACACAGAAGGAGGCATGATTGAGTTTCAACTGCCCACAACAGTGACTACTTGATAATAAACCTTTCATTTGCCTTTCCCTCCTCTGTTTTATTCTTTTGAAACTCTCACCCCAGCTCCATGGAATCACCTCTCAACTACCTCCTAAGTGCAAGCCTGTGTCTCAGGCTCCACTTTCTGGCAAAACTCAAGCTAAGAGAGTTAATACAGGAAGTATATGTTCAGAATGGGACTCTGGAACTAGTGACTCACCAGTGACCAGTATCACTATCAAAAGGCTCACCTCTAGTAGATGAAAATGAGGTACAGGCGACAGATGAATCCCTGGTTTCTGTACTTGAACAGTATGGGGGAATGCAAATTATAAGGATTGTTTGGCTGGCCTTAGTTAACTGCAATCGCAGAGCTACAGAAATCTCTAACAGATCTCTTATGTCTAAACCAGTGCCCTGATAAGAGTGGGCTCCTGAGCCTTAGAGGTAGAAAGGCCTGAGAATTTTGAATACCTGGATCCCTTTGAATTCTCCAGCCTGGAAGAAGCAGCATCCTCCCTCTTATTAGAGAATGGCCTCCTTTCCACTGGAGATGCTGCAAGGACTTCACCTGAGGCAGGTGCTTCACGTGAAGAGGCTTTTCATCCCAAGAGCTACCACACTTCCCCTTATTGCCTCCAGAACAGGCTGCACCACAGCCCATGGAAGGAAATAAAATCTCTGCTGTGGCAGGAATGAGGATATATGCAATGGAACTGCAGCCTTCTAATGTGTGCTGCTGGAACCCGGAGAGTGGAGAATACTTATGAGACAGGTCTTCAGGGTTTTACAGGCAGAAAATACAGTGGGGATAGGGGAGGATTTATTGATGTGCTATGATTTCAGAGCTTAATGTTCTGGCAAGGTCACCTGATTCTGATTCAAAAGTGTGGTTAGAATGGCCCATTAAAAATGGAACATGTCCATGGCCTACAGTGAATGAGGCAGAGATTATGGAATTGTCTCAACGGAGTATTGAGGTAGGAGTCAGAAACCTCTGAGGGGTGAGACTGTTAGAAAGGATTTAAGTGCAGCTGGAGAACTCACCACCTGAATGTATTCTCCAGAAGGGTCCAAGGAGAGTTACTTCATTAAAACTATAGGGAATGCACAGGTGAGAGGCATACCAGACCCACTGAGAAGCTAGGCAATGGCTGTCCTCTGCAGGTTAAAATTAACAGTAGGTGATACTGCTGTGGAACTGGGTTCCCAACTTCAACATCAGTATATACATGAGGTTGTGGAATTTGATAATGGCAGAGGCCAGATGTTAGCACTTAATCATCAGAGACAAGGAGGAAGTAATTGCCCCCATGGCATCAAGGCTGGAGGAAAAGTCGGGGGTTCTCCAATAACTAAAATTCATGGGTCTGGAACCAACAGTGAAGTAGGATTGAGCCCTGTCAGCATTCTGCTCAGTGACCCACTTGCTGAATGTGACTTCTTCTCTCCACAGACAGGATCTGTGAACCAAGGGGTAGGGGAGGCTTCTACCAGAGGATGCAGTAAGGGGCTTGACCACAAAGCTATAATAATCAATTAATCATATGAGCTCTTCATTCCAGTAGACCACTGGGCAAAGAAAGGATCACTGTAAAGATGGGAGCTATTGACCCTGGTTGCAATCAAGATCTAGGACTGATGCTACACAAGAAGAGCAGAAAGAAGAATGTCTGTATATCAGGGAATTTACTGGTGTGTTTCATGGTGCTTCTGTGTCCTGTGGTCACATTAAATGTGAAATCTCAGCAACCATGGTCCAACAGGTGTTAAAAAAAATAAAATAAACAAAGGCTCAGACCTCTAAGGGATGGAGATGTGGGTCACTGACCAAGCAAACAACTTAGAACTGCTTAAACACAATATAAGCATGAATGAACTCTAGAATGGGTTATAGAAGAGAGTGATGATGAATATCAATTACAGCTTCAGGACCAAGTACAACATGTGGACTAGCTTGTTTCAATAACCCTGCCGTTGTACATTTGTCATAAGTTGCAGCAATTCTGCCGATAACCTGATAAAGAGACTTTACCAAACACTTACAGCAAGCATCACATTGAATGGTACAGCATTAGGAACATTCCTTTTAAATTCGGTTTCAAGACAAGAATCTCTGCTGTGGACAGCTAATTAATATCCTGCAGACATCCTAACCAATACATTAAATTTAAAAAAATTTGAGAGGAATAAGAATTAGAAAAGAAGAGACAAAATTGTCCTTGGTTACACACAATATGATTGTCAATGCAGAAAATCTAAGAAAATCTGTAAAGAAATTACTAGCACTGAAAAGAAGATTGACTAGGTTGTGAAATACAAGATCTATATTCTAAAACCAATAACACTCCTTTTTACCCATAATATTGGATTCAAAAATAGAATTTTAAAAATTATTACAATGAAATATATAAAGATATGCCATATGGAGAATATTATACAACTGTATGGTGAAATTTTAAATATATAAATAGATACACAATGTTTAACAATAAGGAGAATTTCCTAATTAATTCATGAATCAAATCTAATACAAACAAAAATTTCAACAAGGTTGTTCATGAAATTTGACAAGCTGATTCCATAATGCATATGGAAGAGCAAAAGGCCAAGAATGACAGAGACAGTTTTAGAAAACAAGATAGAAGAAATAGGCTGGGTGCGGTGGCTCATGCCTGTAATCCCAGCACTTTGGGGGGCCGAGGCAGGTGGATCACAAGGTCAGGAGTTCGAGACCAGCCTGGTCAACATGGTGAAACCCCATCTGTACTAAAAAAAAAAATACAAAAATTAGCTGGTCATGGTGGCATGCGCCTGTAATCCCAGCTACTCGGGAGAGTTGTTTGAACCTGGGAGGTGGAGGTCTCAGTGAGCCGAGATAGCCCCATTGCACTCCAGCAAGGGCGACAGAGCAAGACTCCGTCTCAAAAAATAAATAAATAAATAAATAAAAGAAGTAGAAGAACTAACCCTACTAAATATCAAGGCTTCTTATAAATCTATAGTACTTAGGACTGTGTGGTATTGAGGGAATTAGAAAGTTGTCTTATGGAATAAAGGATTCCAAAATAGACCCACACCTATATGAAAACCCAATACATGAGAGGGGTGGAATTGAGAATAACTGGGAGAACCGATGGATGAGCAATTCAATAAATATACTGAAACAACTGGTTATCTTTGTGGGAAAAAAATAAATTTGTATGCCTATACCACATCATAAATAAAAATCAATTTTAGGTATTAAAATCCTACACATGAAAAATAAAACTTGAAACATTTAAAAGCAAATATAGATTTTTAATGATCTTTTGCTAGGAAAGGGTTTCTAGAAACACATACACACACAGAAATCATAAAAAAGACTAGCATACCATTCAGCCCAAATGTAAACATCTTTCAATACATGCTTATTATTATTGATTGTTCTAAATAAAAGTATGTAAGAGTAGGCTGAAAAGAGTTTTTAGGGCAGCAACTAAAGGCAAAATGTGAGTCTGGGTAAGAGAAAAATGGTCTACTTTATGCAAGAGTTACAATTCTCCAGTGCACAGAAAGCATGCCACAGCGGAGAAAAATAATGTACAAGCCAATGCAAGACACATTTCTCACCAATGATCAGAGGTGACTCAAAAGCTACATACGTCTCGGTAATTAATGTTTTCTTCTGAACTTCAATGAATTGTTCTCTTCAGAGTATCTATAATGCCACAAACTACATCGTTTAACATTTTATTCTTTTGAAAATGTATTTGATGAGTGAGTGTCAATAGAGAGGAGACAAAACTTCCTTTTTGGTAACAGATAAAACTTCTCAAGGTTTAGAGTATGAACTGAGTAAGCCCCTGAGGATTGTATTTTTAGTGTCAGATCTCATGACAAGGCACTGCTTCTAGAAGGATCATCAGTCTTACAAATTCCAGTTGATTGAAGTAATAAGAATACCTGGCAAAGATGCAGGTATTCTTAGAGAATAGAGAAATGACTGATTTCTAATCATGCCGCTAATGCCTTGGAAGTGTATGTTAACAAAAAGAGAAAGCTTGCTATCACATAAGACTTATAAAACTCCTATTCTTTAATGTGACCTAAATTTTTCAGCTTGATTCACTTTATCAGTTATTAGTACTTTTTTTTCATGTTTGCCTTATTTCATACTTGTAAGACAATTCATTCATGACCCTTAATTGCCATTGTTGCCTGTTCTGTCATTGTCCTGTTTTGCTCCTTCTAACAAGCCAAAGGCAAAAACAATGCTAGTTCAGCCACAGCTTCCAAGTCACACAGACAGCTTCTTCCCAGGCTTTTGGATTTTTGTGATAGTATGGAAAATTATGCTAGAATCCAAAATCTAAAGGTGGCTCTTTTGGCAAATAATGATTACAGTTTCATGTAGAAATTCATTTTGGTATAGAAATTCACTTTGCAGCTAAGGCTACCACTGGGCAAAGGCAAGTTTTAAACTATCGATAGCTTTCCAATGGTAAGAAAAAAGGTGTGCGCATGCAGTATACAAACCATAATAGCAGATAATAAGGGCATTCAGTAAAACTAAAGCAAGATGTTAAGGAGCCTGGAGGAACAAGTGCAATAGTAAAGTTCACTTAAGAACTTGTCCATTCAAGTAAAGTTCATCTGTGGACAACCATGAGCACCTCAAATATAGTCAATTCTTTGCTTTCCACCATGGTTGGGGAAGGTTGGTTAAATCAAATATTCTGGTCAATTACAATGTTAGAAAAATTAATTTGCAGGAAGGGATTTCTAGTAAGTCGAAAGCCTGGTTCTGGTCTAAGCATCCAGGTGACCTCCATTTTACCTGATGCTGAAGTTATCACTAAGAAATATGCTAGAATTGTTCTGCATCAGTTCTGAGGAGGCCAACATACAGGAAATCCAGAACAGTTGGGAGAAGCTGGGAGCAGGGCCAGGAATAGGGTTGGGTAAGTGAGGCACCTAAGGAGGTGCTCACTTTCAGGCACTGACCCTGCCTGCATGTCCATGTCCCTGAGAGTAGGTGTCTCTTTAGATTTGGTGCTTTAGGCTCTTGACTTCTCTTGCCCTACTCCTGGTCCTGGCCTGGCAAACACAAGGAGGCAAGCAAAACCTCAGTCTGTACCCAGTGGCTGTTCTCTGGCTATGCTGATGCTTCTCTGACAGCTCAGACCTCATGGAAACTTTGGGGACCTGAGAGACTTTACCTTTGTCTTGGAGCACATTACATTGTCTGATTTGTGTAGTTACCTGACTAGAGGTAAGTTTCTGTGTCCTTTGCTTTATATTCTTTATCCTTTTACTGTGTTTCTTGGCACCTTTCCACCAATTACATCATTGTTCTGCAGTATCACCTATGCAACACTTAACACTAAAATAAGATTCAAGAATCAAAACACAGAAAGAAAATCAAGGTCAGCATTGTGAACAGCAGTGATTATACTGCAGGTGTAAGGAGTTAGCAGACAGTTGCAGACCTATGGGAAGAAGGCAAAGTAAACTAGGTTATTCTCTATAGTCACCTAAAAAATTCTGGTTGTTAGCCATCTGACAGTTCTTAAGGTTTTTTTTTCCTCTTGTTTTTTCGTGGCCTCTTATTGCTTAAAAACCCCAACATATTACTAGCTCCAAATAAAAATGAGTAATTCAAAGACCAATAAAGAAACAATATTGCTGTTTATATGCAAAAAAGCAGTGGATCTTCTGCCTTAATACAGCTGACTATAATGTCCAAGGGGTCTCTCCTAGGGTTCTGATTATCTATTGCTCAATAACCTACCCTAAAATTCTGTGGCTGAAAACAACACCCTTGGTTTTCCTCCTACTTTGAGGTCAATTTTTTTCTCCATCACTTTTGTGGCTTTCTCCTCCTATGTCACATTTCTAAAGGCTGGGGTGCCTCGGGTGCTAGCGCCTGGAGTGTCCAGGGCCTGCTCTCTTCTGTGTCTACAGCTTCATCCCCTAAGTGTTCCCAGGCATCAAAAAATCCATATAGTGATATACTCCAAGTTAGTATCTCCAGCTCGAAATTCTCTGGGGCAACTCCAGGCTTATGTCTGTGGCTGACTATTCAGTGGCCAGAGAGATCTTAAAACAGTATCAGATCATGACACTCCACTGTTTAAAACCACCCACAGTCCTCCACTGCACTCAGAACACCCTCCACACTCCTCACCACAACCCTGAGCCCTATGTGAGATGGCCCCAGCTACCTTCTCAGCAGCATTCTCTTGATTGTGCTCCTTACTCACCACCGTCCAGGTTTGCTAGTGCCTTATCTGTCCCCTTCTGCCTGGAACACTCTTGCTCAGCTACCTCAGCCTCACCCTTCAGGCCCCAGCATAAATGTCATCTCCTCACAATATTGTGATCACCCACCCTATCCTCATAGCTCTCAGCAAATCTCTAATTAGCTCATTTATTGTTTACTTGTCATTGTCTGTATTTCCTTCTAGAAAATCAAGTTTGTGAAATCGGGGTTAGTATTACAACATAGCATATTTGAATCACGCTCCAGGGGAGTGGCATAAATTTGAACCATGCAAAGCCCCTGAGGGGCCCTGCTGTCTTGTTGATAGCTATATCCCTGGTACCTGATATAGTGTCTGGTTCCTAGTTGGTGCTCAATTAATATTTTCCAATGAAGGAATGAACTAATGACTCTGGCTCTATGATTTCAAAAGTCTTGGGAGTCTTGGGCAACTTGCAATCTGACACTACCTCTATTCCGGTCTTAACAGATAGGTGTTTATCACATAGAAATTCAGAGAATACTGTTAAAGCATGATGAATAACATCTTTAATTATTAAAAATCAGTTTGGTTTTATAATCATTTCAATTACTATTTGACTAAATTATATAAAAATTTTAAATATGGACATGGAAAAAATAAGAAAATAAGGTACCCAAAATCTCACCTTTCAGATGAATAATGCATTAAACATATCATTTACTACTTTGTTTTCTTGTACATTTTAAGATTTGTCTGTACCCTGTAGACATTTCTCAGAATGGAATTTCAGCTAATTTTATATCATATTCCCCAAATCAGGAAGTAAAGAACAATATTCTAATATCTGGCAATAATTGATGGAAACCTGGAGGACCATTTTGATGCTTTTAGATGATCTTTACTAGCCTACTGGAATAACGTCACTTAAAAGATTTATAATCCGTTGATCAACAAAACGTGACACCTAGAATCCAGAATTCTGTTTGCATGTATCAGAAAAGTTTGATTACTAGGTCAGAAGTCTGAATCACTAGAGTTGAAAGTTAGTACACATGCTTCACACATTCATTTAGTATTTAATCAACAAATGCTAACTGAGCATCTACAGTGTCAGCAATGTTCTAGACCCTGGGCAACACAGCAGTCAAAGCTTGGTCTAATAGGGGGACAAGAGATAGAGAGTAGATGATAGGTAGGTAGAAGATAGATACATACATACATACATATGTACATACATATATACATAGAAGATAGATGATTGATAGACAAATTGATGATAGACACATGTAATATGTTTGATGATGACAAATGCTTTGGAGAAAAACAGGCAGTAAAGGATGATGGAGAGGGTGCAATTTTAATTTTTCTTTGGGATTATCAAGGAAGGTCTCACTGAGAAGTAAAAGAAGTGAGAGAGCCCGACATAGAGATATCTGGGGGAAGAGTGTTCCAGGCAGAGGAAACACCTATTGCAAAGTTCTGAACTTTGAAAGTCTGATTGGTTCTAGAAAGAGTACAAGGTCAATATGTCTGGAGCTGAGTGAACAAGGGAGAAAGTAGTTGATTGTGTGCTCACAAAAGTGTCAGATTATTCAGGGCCTTAGAGGCTATTGTAAGAATTATGGATTTTACATTGAGTGGAAGAGAAAGCTATGGGAGGAACTGGGGCTTAAAGATGATATCATCTTGATTAATATTAAAAAGGTCCCTCTTGCTTCTGCATGAAGAATAGACTGAGAGTGAAGGGCAAAAGGAGGAAAAAGAGTTAAGAGAGTATAGCAATATTCCAGGGTAAAAGAAAGACGTGAACCAGAATGAGAAAGTGCAGGTGGCAAGAAAGGTCAGTTTGAAATATATTTCAATGATAGAACTTGCACTTGGGGAGGATTTGGAGGTGGGGTCTGTATGGACCATGCCAAGGTCTTAGGCCTGAGCCTCTGGAACGGTGGAGCTGCCATTTACAGACAAGGAGAAGACCATGAGAGCAGGAGGTTTCAGGCGAATACTTCAACCATTCAAACAAAAAAGTTTTTTGTTTAAACAGCAAAAATGCTTAAGCCTTAGAAATATCTGGGAAATAATCGTTTGGCTACATTAAAAGGGAGAAGGTTGAAAGAGTAAATGATGAATGAAGATAAGTGGGGAATTTAAATGCTGGTATGACTAATAAACAAGATACCTTGAGTCTGTTCTAATACTGGGTTTATGTCTTTCAAAAGGGTCTCTAGGCAACCATCAGAAGGATTTGACACTCCCTACCTATGTAGAAAAACTTCTTAGAACTGATCAATTCACCAAGCAATAAAATGCAGTTCTACAAGCTTTAGAACATGTTCAGTAACAAGAAAGTAACTATTTTGCAGATGACATGATCCCATATCTGGGAAAACCCCATTGTCTCAGCCCAAAAGCTTCTTAAGCTGATAAGCAACTTCAACAAAGTCTCAGGATACAAAATCATCATGCAAAAATCACAAGTATTCCTATACACCAACAATAGACAAGCAGAGAGCCAAATCGTCAAATCGTGAATGAACTCCCATTGACAATTGCTACAAAGAGAATAAAATACCTAAGAATACAGATAACAAGGGAAGTAAAGGACCTCTTCAAGGAGAACTACAAACCACCGCTCAAAGAAATCAGAGAGGACACAAACAAATGGAGAAATATTTCATGCTCATGGACAGAAAGAATCAGTATCATGAAAATGGCCATACTGCCCAAAGTAATTTATAGATTTATTGCTATTCCCATTAAAGTACCACTGACATTCTTCACAGAATTAGAAAAAACTATTTTAAAATTTATATGGAACCAAAAATGAGCCCATATAGCCAAGACAATCCTAAGCAAAAAGAACAAAGCTGGAGGCATCATGCTACTTGACTTAAAACTATACGACAATGCTACAGTAACCAAAACGGCATGGTACTGGTACAAAAACAGACACATAAACCAATAGAACAGAATAGAGAACTCAGAAATAAGGCTGCTCACCTACAAGCATCTGATCTTCAAAAAAGCTCACAAAAGCAAGCAATGGGGAAAGAACTTCCTATGTAATAAATGAGGCTGGAAGAGCTGGATGTCCATATGCAGAAAATTGAAACTGGATCCCTTCCTTACAACTTATATAAAAATTACCTCAAGATGGATTAAAGACTTAAATGTAAAACCCAAAACTATAAAAACTCTAGAAGAAAACCTAGGCAATACCATTCAGGACATAGGCACAGGCAAAGATTTCATGATGAAAATGCCAAAAGCAATTGCAACAAAAGCAAAAATTGACAAATGGGATCTAATTAAACTAAAGAGCTGCACAGCAAAAGAAACTATCATCAGAGTGAACAGACAACCTAAAGCATGGCAGAAAATTTTTGCAATATATCCATTTCACAAAGGTCTAATATCCAGAGTCTACAAGAGAAATTAAACAAATTTACAAGAAAAAAAAACCCATTAAGAAGTGGGCAAAGGACATGAACAGACACTTTTCAAAAGAAGACATACATGTGGCCAACAAACGTGGGGGAAAAAAAGCTGAACATCACTAATTATTAAAGAAATGCAAATCAAAACCACAATGAGATGCCATCTCACACCATGAGAATGGTAGTTCTTAAAAAGAAACAAAAGATGGTGGCGAGGCGGTAGAGAAATAACAACTCTTTTACACGGTTGTTAGGTATGTAAATTAGTTCAACCATTCAGGAAGACAGTGTGGTAATTCCTCAAAGACCTAGAATCAGAAATACCATTTGACTCAGCAATCCCATTACTGGGTATATACCCAAAGGAATAGAAATCATTCTATTATAAAGATATATACACACGTATGTTCATTGCAGCACTATTCACAATAGCAAAGACATGGAATCAACTAAAATGCCCATCAATAATAGACTGAATAAAGAAAATGTGGTACATATTTACCATGGAATCCTATGCAGCCATAAAAAAGAACAAGACCATGTCCTTTGCAGGGACACGGATGGAGCTGGAAGCCATTATCCTCAGCAAACAAACGCAGGAACAGAAAACCAAATATTGCATGTTGTCACTTATAAGTGGGAGCTGAACCATGAGAACAGGGAGGGGAAGAACACGCACTGGGACCTTTCACTGGGGCTGGGGAGGGAGAGCATCAGGGAAAATAGCTATGCATGCTGGGCTTAATATCTAGGAGACAGGTTGACAGGTGCAGCAAACCACCATGGCACACGTTTACCTATGTCCTATGTAACAAACCTGCACATCCTGCACATGTATCCTGGAACTTAAAATAGTATTAAATTATTTTTTTAAAAAATAAAGTAACTACTAATTTTTCTCTGAAGGAATTTATTTTCTATTCTCATTAAATATTTCTCCAATACCTATAAAGATGGAAGGCAAGAGGACATGGAATTCTGCAGCAAATACTGACCTATTGTCCACTGATAACCATTAAGAGAAAATTAAGTTATATGTGAAATCCCCACAATGGGGCACAATAGAAGCCAATACTTTGGTGATTTTTTTTAAACAACCTTGTTTAATATACAATTATAAGGCAATCCTTCCGTTCACTCCTTATTTTTAAAAAAAACAGTAAATAAGTCACTAGTTTAACAGGTACTTATTCATGCTATTTTTCTAAATGCATGAACAATTTCCATAAAGCATGAACCTCAGCTGAAGACATTACCAAGCTTTCAACTAATAACCTGCATCTACACTTGTTTTGGTCATGAAGGAGCCCTAGGATGAATCCCAAACTCTAATTGTCTCTTCTTCCAAGTTTCTTCTCATATAATTTCCATCAAAGGGACCTACAGATGTAATTACTGAGTAAGGCAAAAATTAATATAGCTGCTCACCAACAAGCATGCACTTTGCAATAAGCTACAGTTGAGATCACAGGAACCCATGAGATCAGTGGTCCTCAACTTCAGATGCACGTTTGAATCTTGGGAGAGCTTTATTTAAACAAAAAAACCACACCCATGCCCCAGATCCAGTGCCAGAGATCTCCATTTGATTGGTCTGGAAAAGGGATAAGGATATTTTCTAAAGCTCCGCATGATGATAATGTTCGCTCAGGACTGAAACTACCACATCAGAAAAAGCTATGAGCATAGTCAGCATTGCAAGGTATTCCAACGCTAACAGAAAGAGAGTATTATAAATAACAATAATTGGTAATTCAATAGACACACTGGGCCAAATTCACATGTGACAGAAAAATTCAGGGTGAGAATTTAAAAATTCAGGCAATGGATATATTTCAATTTTAAAAAGATCACTTTTCTGTGGTAGTAGAATATCTATTCTTCACACACCTCTCTCCAGAATCCTTTCAAATTAATTTGCTTTTAAATTTAATATAAACAGCCTGTGCTCTCTGCCAAATTCTTAAATACGTGCAAGAAGTCCATTGTGTCACAGAATGTCACCCAGCACCACTCCTAGTCTCAGTAGCCAGCTCATTCCACACGTGGCTGGTGAAACAGGATAGGAGTTGGACTGTTCTTTCAGAAAACAGCAAACTCTCTGGGCAACCCGAGGTCTGCCATGGGGTGAAGGATTCAGAAATTCTGCCTTAGAAAGAAAGGTGAGCAGAGTTCCACATGGGTGTCTTGAAAATGGAATAATATTATGCAACAGCAATAATAATTTCTCCATAGCCCAAGCTCACCCACGGGACACTTTTTAGCCATGTTACACAACTGGTTGCTTTTAAACAGCCGTCCTCACTATGCCTCCTTTTAAATTCCCTTTGAGTTAGATTTCTGAGCACTCACTATGCACATGCTTATTAGGTTCTGCAATAGATACAAAATATAATATTTGGGACTGCCTTTAATTGCAGTTTTATTGAATCAGGGATGTTCACACAAAGGTTTTGACATCCAAGCACCAAATGAGCTACACAGACAAATGATGTTAGAGGCATTCAGAACGGGACCACCAGGGGCAGAAGTCATTAAATGAAAATTAAACCAGATCTTGAAATGTAGTTAGGATTTCAGTAGAAGAAGATAGCCAGGCAGCTGGGATTACTGTGAGCAAAAGCACTCTGGCAGGAGAGAGAATGCCTATAGGTCCGGGTGGTGGGGGAGGGGAACTATGCAGTGATGTAGTTCAAAGCTGGAGCAGCTCCCTGTGGAAATGACTCTCAAACAGGTGTGCTGCTGTCATAGTTTATTAATGAGAAAAACATAGTTTGCTATACTGAGGAAAGCTATTGTTCCCTTAGTGACAGAATACAAGCTGAAAGAGTTGTACAAAGCAGGTCTAAAACTTGCTGTGACCAAGAGGGCAGGCCAGGTCTGCAGGAAAGATGGTGTCACTCTGGAACCTGAAAGGATGCTTCCTCTGAAGTACACAGGAGAGCACGGCCCTGGCACCAGGCTCAACCTGTGTCACAATGCCGAAGAATGGCCAAGAAGAATGAAGGTGCCAAGCTGTGGCTGCTTTCCTGGGTGCTGTGAGACCAATCGCTAGTGCAACAGGGGTTGTGGGTAGTGATCGCTGGCTGGTTGTGTGTGATTCTGAGTCTTTTAATCCCTTCAGGCATGCAGATAAAAATTCTAATATTTCAAAGAAGGCCATTAATATAAAAAAGAAAAAAATTGAGAATCTCCAGATAGGGGAGTTGAATTGTATTTTGTAAGCAATGGGAAGTCACTGATGGTTTTTTAACAGGAGAGTGACTTTATGGAAAAAACACAGCAGGAAGAATAATCTTGCAGTTAAATGCAAACTGGAATGAAAAGAGAAGAGAGTGTACAAGCAAGAATAAAACTTATTTCCATTCCTCTACAGTTTTAATTTTGAAAAGTAGAAAAAAATGTATAATTTCCTACTTTACAAAAAAATTCCAATTTATTGTCTCCTACCTACAAAAAAAAAGTAATGGAAGTAAAATCTAGTAAATACTATTCCAAAAGAAAGTGTTTATGTAGCATTGTTTCCTCTTTACATATGTTCCCTTTTTTCAGCTTTGTAACATTTCAACTCTGTGGTTTTGATCAAACTGATCAATCTCTGTAATCCTCGGTTTCGTGATCTATAAAACGGAGAAAATGTGGTGCAATGCCACCTCATTGAGTCACTGTGAGGATTAAATGAAATAATGCATGTTAACTACCACTTCCTTTATAATATCTGAGGAGATTTTTGTTTGGATCTCCCTAGCTTCGGGCAAGAGAAATACTTCTTACAGTCTAACAGTAACTTAGAATATGCCCCAAATATGAAGTTACAACCCAATTTTATGTTATGCTATGGAAATCCTAAAAGATATTTCTAGGAAAACCTGAAGTCTAGCATGAGAAAGATAGAAAATTTAAAGAGCCAAGTGATTGGAAACTTACTTATGAAACCTATAACTTAAAATCTCATAATTAAATGAGCTAATATGGTTCTGGATGTCTCTGCTCAGATCTTAGTCTCAGACCACCCATCTTCAACAGGAAAATGGTATCTGCCTGATATATTTTGTAAAATACCAACATTATCTATGAGGAGGGAAGCTGTCACAGGTTACAAAAACAGACCATGGCTGGAGGTGTTGCAAGACAAAGAATCACACACTCCTTTTATACTTTTGGTGTGACCCCAAAATCAAAAACCCAGAGTCAATTCATCAGAAATTCCCCCTCACTGAACACAGTGCTCATTTCTGCACAGACTACCTGTGGAGCAAGTTCAACAGCACTTGTATAGAGAACACCAGCAAGCACTTATTTGAAGCACTGGGGGTGCAAAAATGAAACAGAATGCATCCCTGCTCTCGAATGCTGGTGGGACACGGTATGTATGCTCTGTCAGAATTTATCATCTTCTCTCCCAACTCTGATTTCTTCACTGTGTTCCCATTTCTGTTTCTACACCATTACTCTACACCAATCACTCAGGCCAGCAGAGCAGGGAGGTGATTTTCGATTCCTCCCATTCCTTTCCTGATTTCTTATAGATGCCAAGTTCTACCATTCTCCTTCCACAATATCTCTAGTATCTTTCTCTCCCTGCCATGTGAGAATGTAGTAAGAAGACAGCCTCTGCAAGATGGAAAGAGGGCCTTCACTAGACACAGAGTTTGTTGGCACCTTGATCTTAGACTTCCCAGCCTCCGGAACTGTGAGAAATCAATGTCAATGTTTAAGCCACAGAATCTATGGTATTTTGTGATAGCAGCCCGAGCTGACCAAGACAGTGATAGACGCAGGCATACAGTACAGCCTCTCAGGACAGAGGAGGGTGGAGAAGGGCCAAGGCGTGAATCTGGAGGGGCAAACTGAAACAACCCAGTGCAGACAGCTCTTAAGAGAGAAGCAGAATTTGCAGTACGGCAGCAATCTGTGTTTCACAGACTGCCACAGTAAATAATCTATCCTGTGTTATTGTTTTGTGTGGAATTCTCAAGCAGCAAGAGAGAGTATTACCATGTAATTATTTCCCTTTATTTCAGTAATTTAAAGAGTGAAAACCTTGGAGCTTTTTCTCCTAGAGAGATCAGAGCATATTTGTGGGTCCAATAACACTTTTGCAAAATAGAAGAAACATTAACTGTATCTTTATATTATCCAGGCAGAAGAATGCATTCTAATAAGCAACAAAGTGAAAAACCCTACTGTGACTGGATTTATTTTTCCATAGAAATGCAGGAAATAGTCATGAATGTTTTACTAAAATGCTTCCTAATCGTAAATGTATATGCGTCTCTTCACAAGTCATGATTTTGAGCACTGCAACTCTCCAAGCCAGCAAAGAACTCTGTAAAATTGTCTTTAATCCCTCACAAATGACTCAGGAGTCCCACTGAGGCTTTATCACATATTATTTAATAAATTCATGAATCTACAAACCAGGGGATGTGGAAAAACCATAGCAACCAGGGACAAGATTGGAGAAGTTGGCCAGGGTTGAAGGACACTAGGAGGCACATACAGCTTTCCTGAGCTCTGAAGCCCTTCCCTCCCAGCCCACCCCACTTCACTTGACCTTGCCTTAGCCACACCTCTGCCTTCCACAGACTCAGTATGGGAACTTGCAGCAGAATGGGCTTCAAGAGTTTAACTGCTCTAGTCCCCTGCTTTCAGATAAATTATTAACATTTTATACACGAGGAAAATAAGACCCTAAGACTTTTTAAGTGACTTGTCCGGAGTCACAGATTAATACATGGAAGAAGAATATGTAGGATGAACAAACCTAGACTCTCATGTATGACATGAGGACTATAGTTAAGAAAATTATATTGTATTTTTGTTAATAAGTAAATTTTAGCTTTTCTTGTTACAAAAAAAGTAATTATGTAATTATGTGAGATGACAGACATGTTAATTTGCTTTACGATAGTGACTATTTTACTATCTATATGTATCCCATAACATTGTGTTGTAAACCTCAAATATATACAATACAATTTATTAAAAACAAAAAAGAGAGAATGAAAACTAAAGTCCTGATCTTCCTAGCACAATACTTTTACCAACTCCAATTTTTGCATGGTCTGGTTCTACAAATGAGATGAGGGAAAAGAGAACACAAATTCCCTATACATTTCTGATAGCAGTAAACATAGCAATTGAAAATAGCATGCTGGGACTGAAATTCATGTGTAAAATTACACTCACTGGTAAAAAAATTTTTCACATTATAGTAAATTTGCCCTTGAGAAAACATGATGAAATATTTCAGGTATTATCTTCTGTCAGCCAGCCAACTAGACCCAGGGTACTTTTATTCTTTCCAAGTCCTCATTATTGCTAGAGAATTTGTTCATTTCTTTAATGATAAATATTGTAAGAACACAAGAGCAGGTGTCCCTGAAATAACATTAATTAGGCAAACTAAAATCACATATGCATAAAGAACAAGAACAAAAGTTCTCTATTTAGAGCTAATAAAAGCATGACTGGTATAAACCTTACTGTCACATTGTCATTGTCATTGTCACCATCATCATCCTTGTTATCATCTAATCGCAAGGCAATCTCACTAACGACAGACAGAATTCTCAAATTATTTCATGGTCTCTAATGAGATTATCTTAACCCTATCCCTAGCTCTGCATGTCCTGTGATATTAAATGATGCTTGTAAAGGACCA